>NC_135787.1:185675000-185927500 GCF_051106095.1 Pogona vitticeps
ATTGTTCCAGAGACGAGGGGCCACTGCCGAGAAAGCCTGGTTCCTCGTTCTTTCCTTCCGGGCCTCCCTCAGTGTTAGGCCCCTCAGTTGCCCGACCTGGCTAGAATGAGTGTCTCTGGCAGAACTGGCTGGGAGAAGGCGCTCTGCCAGATACCGAGATCCTAAACCGTTTAGGGCAGGCCTGTCCATCCTGCGGTCTGTGGGCCGCATGCGGCCCAGGTTGGCTCGTAATGCGCCCCAGTGCATTTTTTTATTTTTAAAGAAATTCCAAAGTTTCAAGTTACACTGCCGGTGCTTGCAGCCGGAATGTGGCCGGGGGCATGTCACAACGGTGTGGGGGGGGAGAGGGGAGGAGTGGGAGGGGAGGGGAGAGGGTGGCTGTGTGACTGCATTGCGCCATCCCCGTCAATAGGTGGACCCCCTCCCAGCCCCATAAAACCGCCGGAGTTGAAGCTGGGAGCCTCTGCTGTCTGAGATTGCAGCTGCCGGTAAGCGCGCTTGGAGTGGGGCTGCGGAAGACAGCTAGGGCTGCCCCCCCATGCTGCCCAAACCAAATTTATGTGCGGCCCAAACCAAATTTTCATCTTCTAATGTGGCCCAGGGAAGGTGAAAGGTTGGACAGCCCTGGTTTAGGGCTTTATATGTAATTGTAAGAACTTTGAAAATTACAAGCACGTTATCCACAAACCCCAAAAAAACAACACGTTATCAAAAGCTAAAAAAGGCCCAACTCTCTCTGTCCAGTTCCCAAAATCAATTGTCCACCAAGACAACCAAAGCCATCTACTTTCATAGCCTTGCCAGAATTCAGACTAAAATAGATCTAGAACACTTCTTCTATGTTAGGAAGCCTTGGAGCCAAAATGTCACCATCAATTCCAAGGATGGGAGCTTGGATTTCACATCCCTACATACAGTATCTACATGTAGATATATCGATAAAATTGATTAAAAAAGGAAGGGTTTCCCATCCCCTTGGCTGGCTTTATATATTTTCCAACCTTGGTGTGGAGTATTTTGATGTGATGATGTGTTAGTGCACGCGTGCGTACTTTGCTGCTTGTCTTTAAGAACTCAAATGTCCTTGGCCTGCCCTCTAAAGGATTCTAACTTTGGGGATCCACACAAGACTATATATTATAGCACATTGGTCTCTGCCTAGCTTTGTGCATAATGTGTCTGTTGTTAGAAAGCAGATGCAGCTTTATATAAATAAGCGTGTAACCCCTGGCACATTCGGTGGAGAGAAATTGTTAATATTTTGAATTCTGGACACCATGCATGTACAAATAGGTTTGAATAACTATTCAGTGTTTTAATTTTTCAAAAAGTTTACTTTGCCAGTCGGAATTACACCAGTACATATTTTGAAGCCTGTAACTCCTTGTCGTGTCTGTTTGCTTGTCAAATTTTGCTTTTGACATTTTCGTTCTTCTAGCATGGGATTTTTCTTTGAAATGGACTTTACCATATAGTTAGGCAAAGTTCATTTCAAAGCAAAATTGCAACACAGGTTGATTGGTAATTTAAAAACAATTGAAATTTGTGCATTTGCTTTATTTACTTTTTTTCCAATAACTTGTTATTAGTGTTTTGTACAAAAGCTTATATTTTATGTTTAAAAACTATACATGTAGTTTTTTTGTGTGCAAAACACATTTCTTTGCACAAAACATTTCAATTATTATTTTTTAAAATCCAGAAATAATTTTTTAAAAAACACAAGAACTCATAATTCTGACCAGTGGAGGAAAATGTTTGGTGATTTCCATTTTCATAGGTGAGAAAGATATAAGAAAGAATATATGCAGTATGTGTGTGTGTTATTGACTAGCAATGCACCACTAGGTATGTCTCCTCTAAAGTAAGCATGGTGTTAAATAAGAATTAATCTTGTGTCACTAGGAGGATCACGTGAGAGTCATATTTACCTATCTTGAGATGATAGAGACAACACAAAATTAGATAGAATGTATTATTTCTGGTGTTTCACCGTTTATGTTTTTAGAAGGTATTTTGCTATCTATATATTTAAGACTCCAAAATAAATACATGTAAATGCACAAATGTCCTTGAGGCATATGCAAAGTTGTACACATTACTAAAATATGCAGTAAAATATGTCACTTTGCTCTATTTCTCTAAAATAGTAAAGTTGACACCTTTTAAATCTGCCTAAATGTTAAGCAGTGTTGCATAATGTTTGAGGACAGAATTTGTGTATATTGTTAGATTCTCACATTGCTGATTATACATACATTAAACACACATGCACACAAAATTTAGTTGAAATGTTTATATTCTGCATTTAAATACAGTGAAATTTGATGTCAATATTTATTTGTCGTAGGGGTCCCGACTTGAGAATCGGTTTGGAATATTTAATTGCACCAATTTTGTTTTTATTAAAAAGTGCACTTACAGAACTGTTTATGGAAGAAAAGGCATGGCATTCAAAATAATCAGAATATAAAAATCCTGCTGTGTGTTTTCTTTCAGGAGGGGAAGAAAGGAAAGGGGTAGAATCAAAGTAGAAGAACTGGTTGGGAGGGCTTAAAGTGATTGTTCTATGTGATGGATACTTATGTCTGAAAATATGGAGCACTGTGGGAGCTGCCCATTCTATCTGCCTGGCATCTGGGATAGGGGGGAAATGGTTCATTGCACCGAAATCAAAGCTTCTGTTTGGAAGGAATTATTACTGTGATTGTTCACAGGAGGTTGAATTATTGTTCTCTTTAAGGCTACTTTTGCTGGGGAGCTAGTTGCATGCAAAAAGCAAAGAATGGCATGCAAGTAAATTGTTGAGGAAGGGGCTAGCTTACGGCGGTGAAAAGTTTTTGCTACAGTTTGGTTACAGTTTGGTCTTGCTGTAGTTTACAGCTATAAATATTTATGGGTGTTGTTGTTTATATGGGGAGCAGCATTTGCAGTCCACGGCTGTTAAGGTGTTAGCAGAGAGAATATAATGTGTGTGTGTGTTGTATTTAGAAGTTACCGGTAATTTCTTTTCTCAAAAGTCGGGTGAAAACGGACTCCCTCCCATTTTTTTTCTCATTGAATCAGAAATATATGCAGTGTTTCAGTAGCACAAATTTGTTCAAAATCTCTTTTAGTGGATCAGATGTTGAAATATAAAATATTTCATCTGTTATGATGGATGTAGAGCAGCACTGAAAGTGTAGATTTAAAATATAATTAATGTATTTCTGTTTTTGCCTTTTTTCTCTACACAACGCTGTCAGGTTCTGTATTTCAGCTGTTTTGTACCTCAAGAAGTGGGCTACAATCTGCAAAGGCTTATGCCAAATTAAGTTTGCTAGTCTCAAAAGGTGCCCCAGGACTCTGGTTTTGTATTTCAGAGTAATGCTGGTGGTATGTATGTCCTTACCTCTCTTATTTTAAAGTGATGCCTCGCAAGACGAATGCCTCACACAACAAAAAAAACTCGCAAGACGAAAGCATTCTGCGATTTATTTGGGTGACTCGCAAGACAAATTTTTCTATGGCTGTGCTTCGCAAGATGAATTTTTTTCCTTTTTTTGTTTGTTTTAAATCGCACAACCGTGAGTACCGCACTTTGCAAGACGAAATTTTCACAATACGACACAACTTGTGCAACGAATTAATTTCATCTTGCGAGGGATCACTGTATAAGATTGCCCTGAAGACCAACTGGGATGTCCCTTCTTTTCAGGAACTACATTTTTGCCGTGAATTTTAATTCTGGCAATCTTAACCTGTAGTTCTGAAATGATTAGATATCATTTTTTACAATCTGGATTGTGTAGCACCTTTGCATTTCCTCCTAAGACTGGGTTTGATTCATTATTTTGTGGTGACTCAGGATATTTGTGGGGATACTGTCTAAAAACGTACTCTTACTGACTAAAACACATTCAGAAAGAGTAAACTGTAAATTTACAGATTAAAATGGTACCAACTGGCATACTCAAAGAGATGCCATGATATAAACATGTTATCCATCATGGTGTATGGCTTTGTGTGTTGGATGGGACTAGGCAGATTCAGGTTGCTGGGTGACCTTGAGAGCAATCTCCTGACCTACCTTTTAGAGTTTGTTTATTTGTTTGTTTGTTTGTTTGTTTGTTTATTTGTTTATTTATTTAATTTCTATACCGCCCATCAGGCAACCCAGGCTCCTCTGGGCAGTTTACATAATACCATAAAACAAAGTATAAAGACAAACAATACGAAAGCGGACAATAAAATAAAATAATCAATACAATACCGACACACGAAAACAGTATCAGTAGAAGATTAAAATAAAATAAAGAAACCCTGGTGGAGGTTGAACATTAGAAAATTCTGGTTATTTTAGCACTTTTGTATCAGATGTCGTAGAGCCCGGGAGGGCCTGTCTAAATAGAAATGTTCATCCTATAGAGGAATGCTACATACTGTATGCTACCTCAAGATTATTCCTGTGTTGTAAACAGCTTGGGGCCAAGCTATCTGAAGGAATGTGTTTCCCCTTAATGAGCCTGCCTGGGTGTTAAGATCATCAGAAGATATCTTTCTTTCTGTCCCACCACGCCAAAAGATGCATTTGGTGGGGGCACAGGAGAGGGCCTTCTCTGTTGCTGCTCCCAGACTTTGGAACTCCCTCCCACAGGAGCGCCAGACTGGCCCCATCTTTGCTGTCCTTCCGCAAGCAGGTGAAGACCTTTCTCTTCAGGCAAGCTTTCCCTTAACGACTGGCTGCCTGAGTGGGGTATATTAATGGATGATTAAGCCTTACTGCTTTTAATGTGTTTTTGGTGTTACTTTGGTTTATTGTCTTTTAGTGGTGGTATTTGTTTGATCCTTTTTAGTATTGGTATACTTACTGTTTTTAGCTTTAAATATTGCATTTTAATGATGTAAGCCACCTTGGCTCCTTCAAAATTCTAGCAATTTAAAAAAATCGTACTGTTCCAAGATCTAGCAATTTTTTTTTTAAAAAAAGTATTGTTTCTCTGTATCGTTTCTGTTCATATTCTCATTGGAGTGAGCCATGTATTCATAAATATACATGCAGTAACCTGTCTCTGTACAGTTAGTAGAAGGATTTTACCTGCTGTGACAATTTTAATAAAATCAGGGGGAAAAAATAATATTTCTTGCAATTGCTATAGAAGAATGAGAAGTAAGTAGACCAAAATAGGACTGCAGACTAAAATAGAAGTTTTTAGCAAATAAATTAGCTTGCAGATTTAATTCAAGCCTACTCAAGCAAGGGCCATCTGCATGAGAGAAGTTACCGATAGAGGCTCAGCTTACTTGGAACACCAACAATGGCTAACTCCTGCTGTTTCCAGATTTGTGATGATGGCTGCCCCTTGTGTTTGACATGGCATCCTTCTGCTAGAATTTTCCCTGGGGCTCTAGCAACAGTTATATGGGTTGCACTCCGTTTGTTACTAGTGCTTTAAATAGCTGAGAAGAGCAGGAAGGATAACTTTTTCAGGACCTCCTCTCCCGAAAGACGTTTTGAGCTGGCAGCCAGTCACTTTCCCAAAACAGCACAACAGATGCCAGTTGGGTTGGCGTAGATGCCAGTATTGTCGTACAATTCTTTCTCTTTTGAATTCCCTTGAAAACCTGACTCTTGAAAAGTTCCTCTCTCTCTCTCATTCTCTCTCTTTGTAAGAGCTGAGAGAAATACACGAAATGTACCAACTGTACAGCTTCACCACTGAAAAGTAACAGTATTTAAATCTGCATCTTGGATGTGAACATTTATTTCCAAATGCAGTATGAGATTTGGGTGCTTGGCGTTTGTTTGGCAGCTCCTGGGGGCCCATCATCCAGCATGATCAGATAGGCGGGATATAAATAAAATAAAACAAACAAACAAACAAACAAATAAATAAATAAATAAATAAATAAATAAATAAATAAATAACATTTCATTGCATCTACAAAATGTTATAACATTTATTGGTAATAGGCACAAATCACACTAACCAGAACAGAAGAGAACAAACCAAAAAAAGAAAAAAGATAGAAAAGAAAGAAACATTTTAATTGATAATATTATTTAAATACTATATTCAAAATATAATTAAACTGTGAAATATTAACACTATTGCATGTCAGTTGTCTGATACTGTTGCGTACCAGCTATTACATAATATTGCATACCAGCCATGAAACACTGAATTTATTAAATGTTAAGTGTATTTATTTCTCTTTTCCTTTCACTAAATGTAGAGAATGTAGGGTTTCCAAAAAGTGCATAATATATCTTCAAACAGATACCATGGCATGTTGGCTACTGATGTCTGTGAAGTAATAAATGTAAATGTATGCTAACTAGCAAATATTGTCAAACATGGACTGTCAATATTTCAAATACTAAAATTAAATATAATCCGATGTGAAATACAGATACCAAATAAGATACATCTGGTGTTTGTGTATACAAAGAATATCTGGAGAATCTTCAGTGTCAAACTTAATAAAGCAACTGTTTAAGTAGAATTTTTGAGAGCAAATTTGTTTTAGTTTCACTGTCTGTCTGATCAAAAATTGTACTTATTCTATTAAAGCAATGAAACATCCATTGGTCATTAAATTTTAATCTTCCCTCTACTCATCTTACAGTTTGGGGGAGATGGCATTTTTATTCCTGGCCAGTGGACATCTAGATTTTGTATATGTTGTTTGTTCTGTTCTGTTTGAATTCTGAATCACAACTTTCACTCACAGTACTGTTTGACTGCAAAAAAATTGCAGTTTTATAGTGTATTTCCCGTCCTTTCTGGTATTGCCAACAAAGTGTACTTATTGTAAGTCCATGAGCGCATCTCATCCTGCGACTTTGGAGTGTGCCCCAAATCAAGATCATGCCCCTCTGATAAGTTGTAGGTTGCTTGCAAGGCTGAGAGCCTTGTGGCGCAGTGGTTAAACCGCTGTACTGCAGCCAAAACTGTGCTCACGACCTGGGGTTCAATCCCAGGTAGCCGGCTCAAGGTTGACTCAGCCTTCTATCCGTCCGAGGTCGGTAAAATGAGTACCCAGCTCGCTTGGGGGGGGGCAATGTGTAGCCTGCATAACTAACTGTAAACCGCCCAGAGAATGCTTGAAGCACTATGGGGTGGTGTATAAACAGCACGCTTTGCTTTTGCTTTGCTTTGCTTTGCTTTGCTAAAGTCCCATAGGGACTTTGGTTCTAGAGCTGTAGACAATCAGTAATCCTCTTAGTAGTGGCCTTGGACTGCTTTTCTGTCACCCAACTGGTTTTCAGCATGGTTCCCAGGTTGCTTGGGAGACATATGTGGTTCCTCCCATTTCTAAGTGAGCCCACTGTTGAACATTTTGATGACTGCCATAGGGAGCAAACTGGAGGATTACCCTACAGTTTTTTTTTCCTGAGCTTTATTTTCCTTAGCTCATACCCTCCTTTTCTGATGGCCATCTCCTTCCCATCTGCTTGATTTCTCATCTCAACTATGCCCTCCATGACCTGTATCAACGCCTTTGCAGTAATGCAGTAAAAATATCCACTTGGGATGAAAAGGTGATGCAATATGAAAAAAGTGATGTAGTGCCAGATTATGTACTGTCAGGGATGGCAAAGAAGGAGCCCAGAACTTTATGACGAAAGATGGAGACTAGCTAGGTAAATTACATCAGTCTGTGCGGGCTCATAGGTGAATGGAGCTCATACAAAGGCCAAAACCCAAGAAGAATGCAGAGCCAAGCCTGCCAAATCACGTCAGAAAACCAACGGAGAAGGTCTGAGAAGCACAGCCAAGGTCTCCAACAGTGGGAAAGAGTCAGCAGTAGGGCGTCAAGGTGTACAGTAGAAAAGTGAAACGAGAAGCATTGTCTTCACAAAAGACTCAGCACCAGACTATAGCTTATATGGCTAAGGTACTTGAGGCCATACAGAGTTTAGCTGTAGACACCTGGCCATCCAGAATGAGACTCAGATGCAGGATTTGGTCCTCTGGCCTCTCTGGAACTTCTCCGTTAAAGCGATGTGCTATGGAAACAGGGTGGAAAATACAATACTAACACAATTTTCAGTGTGAGTTTTCAAATTTGTGCACATTAAAGCCTCTTTATTTAGGTTTCCAAACTATGCCCTTCTCTTTGCAACATTTTGGCAACCTCTGACAATATTTTAATGTCCTTATTTACATGCCATCTTTCTCCTAATAGGGGACCCAAGGCGGCTCACAATTAAAACTGTACAATAATAAGTTAAAGTACTATAGAAAACTATGGCCTTGAGTTTTACACCGTGAAAGATGGAGACTGTTTGCTCATCCTACATGTGCTTGTCTGAGGTAATGACAGGTGAAAAAGACTGGGCTTCACACAGCAGGGGGAAAAACCCTGGAATGGGTTTCCACCCTGATGTTGAAGCTGGCAGTTTTGACTCTATTCATGTCTCATAAGGCTTGGTGAAAAACCTACTTTACTTTTATGGGGGCGGGGGGCGGGAGGAAGGTATAGGAGAGTTTTTAAAAAAAGTGACATAAGTTTAAACCATCTTGTTATATCCTGTGGACTTGGAACTGTCAAAAAGGAGGCAAAGCCTGTATTGGAATAAGAAAATGCTTTCTATTTCTGTTGGGATTTTTCTGCTCCAAAGGGTACCAACTATAATTATCCATAACTACGAAGGGGCTGGTGTTTTTTTTAATGCTGTTTTATAATTACAGGTCTTAATGCTAGATTATACAAAGTCATTTATAAATAGTCAGAAGAGAAAGACTTAGGGAGTTGTGAACCTGTAGATTGCTGTAAGGTTGTGGCAGCTGATGGGATTTTAACTGTATATACATATAGATGTGGTGTTAGCTGCGTAGTGATTGATGAATCCCTTAATTAATTCCCCAACAAGTTCCGATTTATAGTCCCCTATCTTTTTCTCCTGACACATAAGTGTCCGTCACTTTTAAACACACGGATAAGCCCATTCCCACCCCTCCTTCCTTTTTGTGAACATTTCTGTGGATTTCTTGAAATACTTCTGGAGCATTTTGCTGAATGTAACAAGATTAGAGTTTCCTAATTTTATGGTATAAGCTCCTGAGTTGGGCTTGAAGTTGGCTGTCTTGAGAGATGACACCTCCTTTCTGCATGTGGGGCAAAAGCATGCATTCAGTTTGGGATGAGGGGGTCACTGTTCTAATCATGCCAACTTGGGACCTGCTGAGCTACATTCTTTTTCGTGGGGGATGGGGTTTGTAGTCCCAGATAGGGTGGACTTGATGTAAAAAACAATTGTAATTCAGATTTTTTTAATGATTTCAATTTAAAAATTGGGTTTAAAAATAATGTAATTTTAAAATAATCATGTATGTTTTTTATCTACCCCCGCTCCCAGATGTCGAGCAAAGTCAAATCTGTTGAGTCTCTGATACCTTAGCTTACATCTTTGGTAGGATGCATTTATCTTGATATTTTTTAAATTAAAAAGGAAAGCAAAAAAGCAAAGCGTGCTGCTTATATACTGATCCCATAGCACTTCAATCAGTTGCTGGGCAACTTACAAGTTAATTATGCAGGATACACATTGCTGGGTACTCATTTTACCAACCTCGGAAGGATAGAAGGCTGAGTCAACCTTGAGCCGGCTACCTGGAATTGAACCCCGGATCATGAGCACAATTTTGGCTGCAGTACAACAGTTTAACCACTGTGCCACGAGGCTTTTCACCCCATGAAGACCCTTGTTGTGTTATTCATATAAAGATGCCCCAATTATGCTTCATGTTCATAAACAGGGGGGAAAAAATCAGAGTTTTGATCTTACTGCTCAGAGTTCTTTGTAGCTTTCAAGACTGAGCCAGTCTCTTTCCTCACGTTTTAACAGGTAGGTCCTGTTATTAAAATTAGATCTAGGGTTATAGCCGCTGTAACAGCACAGTCTTCTGCACACTTCTGAATAGATGGCATAGGATTGTTTTAGCACCTCAAAATAAACGTTATTAAATTGGCTTTGATGGGCTTTGAGATAAGAGTGGTATATGCAGAAGTTTAAAATGTGATGGACAGCAGTATTAAAATCTTGGCTAGCATTCATCCAGAAAGACACTTCAAGAAGTTAAGTGGTAAAAAGACTGGGCAGGATAATTACAAATTATTTTGATTTTTCCTTTACCCAGTTTGGTCACTTACATATTCCAGTGCTCTATCCCATGGAATTCTGGGATTTGTAGTTTGTTGACCTGTTTAGAATCGTGCAAATGTTATGAGTGTGAGCCTTCAGGGCAAGGGGCAAAGTTCCCCTCTGGGGTTATGTTGGTAGAAGGAGTTTTCTGTGGAAGAACCTTTATTGGATTTCACCCAGTCCATCTTTCACAATTCAGTGTCTGTGGTCTCTTTGGACTGTGTGTCTTGAAGCCATTGATATTATTATTAAGATAATGAGTTCTCAGAAACTTGTATTGTATAGTTGTGCCAAAAACCTTGTATTGCTCCATACACTCAGCTGGACAAGTGACTGTGGTCTGTCTCCATTCAAAAGTATTGCATGGAAGCTGATGTCAGGTGATCTGAACGTTCTTCTTTTGATATTTCAGTTCACCCATGCAAGCATCAATTGATGTAAAAGTTTTGGTGAACTCTCATGTGCGGACCAGCATGCAAGAGAAGAACAGTCAAGTTATATACGTGTGTTTGTGCACAGCATCGTAGCTTATGTAGCTACTGACTTTCCACGGCACAAAAGTTTGAGCGCTACAGTACATTCTTCTTTCATATCAATAGCGACCATACAGTGTTGGCTTTTTTCTTCCCAAGGTTGAGGGGGGGGGGGAGAAGAAAAAGTCAACAGCCATGTACATTGGGCAGATGTTTTGTCTTTTGCAAGCTCTTCTAAAGTGCTAAAAAAAGAGAACCTCCTTCCGCCCCATCTATAAAATAAAATAAACTGGAATAGCATTTCATTATGCTGTGCTCTTAGGTAATTTCCCCCCCCCACCCTCGCCAGGGTGTTTGAGAAGCCAGCATACAAGAGAGTGCTATATTAGCGTATTATTCTCACAACAAACAGGCACTGTTCTCTTGCTACCTGCTTGGCCATTGTTCCCCCGATTGTGTGTTCTTTGCAGTGGTATTTGGATGGTTTCCTGCTCTCCGCCAGCACAAAAAAGGCATTTCTGTTACAATGGCCCCTAACCACACAATGACGGCATTAAGGATTTATGTGGAGGTTTCATTATTTTTCTCCTCTTTTGTTCCTTGTAGGATGTCTTCCAAGCGACCAGCCTCTCCGTATGGGGAAGCAGATGGAGAGGTAGCCATGGTGACAGGCAGACAGAAAGTGGAAGAAGAGGAGAGTGACGGGCTGCAAGCCTTTCACCTTCCTTTGCATGTGAGTTTTCCCAACAAGCCTCACTCTGAGGAATTTCAACCCGTTTCCCTGCTGACGCAAGAGCCCAGCGGCCATAGGACTCCCACCTCTCAGCAAAACACAATGGTAGGTCTCCTCCAGGCTCTATTGTGCTTTTGGTTTTGCCTCCACAATAGCTTGGCATCAGAAGGCCTTGCTCCTTTTGAACAGTGTGCTGTTTAGCCATCATTATGTACGGAAAGCATCACAATAATGGGAAAACGTTGACCTAACTGGGCCATAGTCCTTCTTTCCAACAGTAAGGAACACAACACTCCCTTGTCGGACTTCCAGTTTATCTAGCTCACTCTCTAGTTACACTTTGGTCAAAAAGCCACTTTATAACTTCTTAAATTAATCCTTACATTGGTCAGTTAGCAAAAGAATTAGTTTACCCCCTCTTTCCCACATCTTCTTTGGAGTGGGACCCTACGCCTTCACCCAGGTCCTGCCATGGGTAAGTCCGAAGTATACCTTGGTCGCCACAGACCTCCATACCTCCTGCAGATTAGCAATTACTAGTTGAGATTCATCTGCAGATACATGGAAGCAAAGCTTCCTTTTGTGTCTGTCACTCTGTTATCACTCTGTTTAGGGCCTCGATACCTGGCGGAACGCCTACTCCCACCAAGTTCTACCCGGGTCACACGGGCGAGCCAGGAGGTGAGGCTGAGGAGCTTAACGCCGAGGGAGGCCCGAAAAGAGAAAACAAGAAATAGGGCCTTATCGGCGGTGGCTCCTCGCCTGTGGAATAATTTACCTCCTGGTATTCGCGGAGCTCCCTCGCTGGGCACCTTTAAGAATCTATTAAAGACCTGGATGTTTCGGCAGGCCTTCACACCAGATTACTTTTGATTTTCTTTTCTCCTTTATTGTTTCTTTACTCTAATTGTTTTGTAATTTGTTGTTTTATTTTATTGTGTTTTATCTTTGTTGTTGGCCGCCTAGAGTAGTCCACCGTGACTAGATAGGCGGGATATAAATAAAATAAAATAAATAAATAAATGTTCCAACTACGAATTTATTCTCAGGATGGGGATCATTGTGCAGCTGTCCCCGCAGGCACCTGAAAGGGAGGGTGCCAAGCATCATGGGGTACAAAATGAAAGAAATGCCCAACACTAGACAGGGGAAATACCCTGAAGTGGGAAAATCCCAAATATTTCTTACTTCAGTTCAGATAAAACTGAACGAGCTTAGTGGGCGGCTTGCCTGTTGAGCGAAAAGAATGGAATGCCAGAGTTGGGGAGGGAGATTAGAATAGAAAATCCAGAAAAGGACACGTTTTCAATCATGGGCATCCTGCAGGTCTCACATATATTTTCAAAAGAGCAGTAGTCAATAGTGGAGAGTGACATTGTTAGAGGCCCAGTTCTTCCTGCTTTATTTCCTTATAAACGCAGATGCTGGCATGTTCCTTTCATCCACATTGATTGGCTTGATCACAACTTTGGCCCTGTATAGGATGAAGCAAAAAAAGAGAGGTAACTCTCTTTGAAGACAACCAAACACCTCCCTCACCTGTGCATTGATTTGAGAACGTTCGCTGTGAAATATTGTTGTTCGGTAGGAGCTAGCATGAAAGAAACTTGGATGAATCGTAGCCCTCTCTTCCATCTTTTAAGAGATGGACAACTCAGGAATCTGAGCAGCTTGTCCATGGCATGTAACTAAACATCGTAACATGTTACATCCTGCAGATTCAAACCATGATTAAGGCCACAACTTAGGCTTGTCAGCCTTTTTAAAAGTTGACAAACATAATAAAAATCAGTTGTTGTGTGTTTTTCGGGCTCTTTGGCCATGTTCTGAAGGTTGTAGAAAACAACCTTCAGAACACGGCCAAGGAACCTGAAAAACACACAATAACCATCAGCTCCCGGCCGAGAAAGCCTTCGGGAATATAATAACAATTAATAATAATGTGCCATCAAGTCCATTCTGATGTAGGGCAACCCTTTTGAGGATTTCCCAGGTAGAGGATACTCAGAAGTGGCTTAGCATTCCCTTCTTCTGATGGTGTCCTGGGACTGTGTAACTTGGCCAAGACTCTACTCGAAGAAGGGACTGTGGGGAATTGAACTTCCAATCTCTGTCTCCACAGAGAGATCCCTAATCTAGTGAGCTATCCAAATCTACCTGCAGCTACTGTAATTTTAACTGGGGTAGCAGTGCTGGGATACGGTGTCAGGAGCCCATTCCCCCTGTCCTCTTCCTCCAAAGCCCCAATGAGTGGAGGAAAAGCAGCTATTGCTGCTATCGTGCTGGTGGTCTTCTTCAGAAGGGCTAACACTGAGGGGGGGGCAGAGAGGGGGTGACTTGCAAGTAGCATATAGGGGATAGTGGAGGGAGGGTAGTGTAAAAACCCAGCCAAACAACAACAACCTTCCACCATCAGACTTGGAGTCCCTGCAACTAGTTTCGAAATAATGTTGTAAGAAGATAGTCTAGCACGTCTTCCCTCATATTTGTCTCGGTCGTCTCTCTTAAGGTTTTAAAAATGTATGTAGAGGTGATGGTGGTAGGGGTTGTAGAAAACATCAAGAACACATATTGCATGTAATGAAGTTTTAAGACAACAAGAATGCATGAAGGAACAACCAAATCTTTGGGTTTCTTTTTCTCTTTTTTAAGTGACAAGCTATGTTATTTATTCTAGGTTTTTGTTGTTGTTGTTTGGGGGGGGGGAAACATACTTTTCCTGCAGAAAAGATGTTGAAGCATTTTATAATGTGGGCTTCCCCCTGTTTTTCTGTATATAAAGCAAAAGGTTAAAACATGCTGTTTGCCACTTCAGAGAAAATATGGAGTGCTGATAATCTTCTTTCTTGGGTGAAGTACCTTTTGAGAAGAATTACCTGCCAGGTGGCTAAGGAGGTATATGTGAGAGAGTAAATATGTGTGTGAATTTATCTTATAGCGAAAGAAGATCCATAGAAGTGGAAAGAATAAAAGAGAATACATAGATAAGATATTTTAAAATGTCCATTCGTGGTTTAGGATTTTGTGAGCCTTAATGGCTGTTATGGGAAGGCCTTCCTGACAGTGTTGGCACCAGCAATAATCTCTTTCTTTTCTTTTCTTTTCTTTTCTTTTCTTTTCTTTTCTTTTCTTTTCTTTTCTTTTCTTTTCTTTTCTTTCCTTTCCTTTCCTTTCCTTTCCTTTCCTTCCTCCCTTCCTTCCTTCTTTCTTTATCTCTGCCTTTTTTTTCTTAAAAAAGGACTCTAGGTGGCTTACATCATTAAAAGCACAATACAGTAGTACCTCGGTTTACTAAATTAATGTGTTCTACAGGACATTATGTAAAGTGAAAAATTTGTAAACCGAAACGTGGATTGCCATAGAAACGGGTGTGTGTGTGCTATAAACCTACAGGCACAACACATCCTGGGGAAACTTTCTTCATAAACCGAAACAAACAAACAAACAAAATGTAAACCGAGGCATTATTTTCAATGGATATCCGTTTGTAAACGGAAAATTATGTTAATCAAGGTACCACTGTATTAAAAACTAAAACCAGTAAATTATTCAAATAGTAAAGAAGAATGAATGACACCAAATTAAAAATGTTAGGTAAAAGCATTGTGTAGAACAGATGTAGAAGCACAAAAATGCTGTATAAAGCATCCTATTTATTGTCTCCCAGACAGTCAGTCACTAAGAAAAGGCCTGCCTGGAGAGAAAGGTCTTTGCCTGCTTGCCTCTGGTGGGAGGCAGTTCTAGAGTTTGGGAAAGTCCTCTCTCGTGTCAAGCACATGTGGGAGGGTGTTGGGACTGAGAGGAAGGCCTGATATATTGGGGCACTGAGGAAATTTAGGGCATTTCTGAGTGGGATTCATTTTAGATTGCTAAAAAGAAAATTGGGAGAAGATGGGATGTAAGCTAATTTGGGTGGCACTTGTCCTCACCCCACATCACATCTCATGCATTTATTCCTTCCCCAATCCAGGTTTGAAGAGGCCATCATTTAGCAATGTATCATGCTTTAATTTAAGTCCAGCTAATCCTGTTGGAGTGATCTCGCTTTGAGGGGAGCTGCTCTTTGGGGATAACAGTTTGAGGTGCACAAACTACCTTCTTTCCAAATATATTATTTTTCAGGTGTCCAAAGCCCAATTCAGATACTAATTAGTTTGAGGGAAGATATTCCAGGCAATGACGTGGGGAGTTTTCTTGACCCACTCCCTCCAACCTCCTTATCCTGCAATCTGGAAAGCGTAATTCTCCTCCTCTTTCTCAAGAATTTTGGCTCATTTTATCCTTCCTCATGCCCCCCCACAACCAAACCCACAGTACATAGAAGTCTATGGCCTGAACATTTTGCGCCATGCATCTGAAAAAAGTGAATCTGAGAAATGAATCTTGGTCAGCTCAATGGTCCAAAGAGGCTCTTTGTTGGTTTTTTTTACCTTCATGGCCGGCAATTCTCAGGTTCTCACAGCTAGCAGGTGTTGTCCTCCTTTAGAAATTTCATTGTCCAAAAGACAGAACGTCCTTAATGTGCGGTGACTTTCTGTGAGGTTCTGAGCATTACAGAAGCAGGATTCAGAAGAGCACAAGAGCCTCTGTACCAGCAAGAGGCTGTTTCCTTCAAGCGGTCACGCTCCAAGTGAGGAGGGAAACTTAGAAGACCCACCAGTACCACTTCTTGGGTCTTCCTGAACAGAAGGCCTGAGTATTAAGTTTGTAATGGACTTTCTCTCATGTTTCCTTTGCTTGTGACAATACCTCATACTATGCAGATAACTCTTTAAAGAAATGATCTGGACGGGAGAATCCAGTTGTCTCAAGTGTTTCTAACAGTCTAGCATGTTTTTCTTCTTCCCCTTTCACACACACTCTGTCTCAGATTTGGAGGGAAAAGGCCAAGATAATTCATACTATAATATTCCTGATTGCAATGTGCAGCTGTGAAAGCCGGATAGCGAAGAAAGCTGACAATGGGGAAAATATTTGGGGCTTTTGAAATGTGCCATTTAAAGGAAGCTTTAAGGATACCATTGACCACCAACAAGGGACACAAGTGGGTTCTAGGCCAGCTTAAATGACTAAACTGAAGGTGTCATACTTTGGATGGTTCACAAGAAGACAAGACTCACCAGAAAAATCAACAAGGCCAGGGAAACTGGGAGCTGGTGATAAAAGAGGTAAACCTAACATTAAATGGATTGACTCAATAAAGGAAATCATGGCCCTGAGACTGCCAGACCTAAGCTGGGCTGTAAATAATTAGATCTTTTAAGGTCATTAACTTATTAATCAAGTCAGAAGCAACTTGACAACTCACAACAGCAGGTACTCATAGGACGCTGCCATCTTGCTTGGTTTTCTCTGTGCTGATGGAGAGAGGCTCTCTAAAGTTTTCAGAAAAGGAATTCTTACTTGCTGTGCCTGAACGTGCTAAGAGCCAAACCCAGCAGTCATTCTGTGCGCAACATGTGCTCTGCCTCTGACCCCATCATGGCTCTACTGTTCACTGGTGCAGAGGTTCCCAACCTTGGGTAACCCAGGGGTTCTTAGACTGCAGCTCCCAGAAACTGTTGGCCAGCACAGCTGGTGGTGAAGGCCTCTGGGAATTGCAGTCCAGCAGGACCTGGGAATCAGTGCACTAGAGCAGTGGTTCTTAACCTTTGTTACTCGAATGCTTTTGAACTGCAACTCCCAGAAACCCCAGCCAGCACAGTTGGTGGTGAAGGCTTCTGGGAGTTGCAGTCCAAAAACACCTGGGTAACTCAAGGTTAAGAACCAGAGTGAGGATCGTACACGATAAGTACTTTCATTCACAAATGCCCTTTATTTTGTTGGGTATTTATGGATTGCTTTATAAAAGATGGTAGTCAGATCACCCCCTTCTCTCTCTCTCTCTCTCTCTCTCTCTCTCTCTCTCTCTCTCTCTCTCTCTCTCTCTCTCTCTCTCTTTGTGTGTGTGTTTTGTATGTCTGTTGGGGTATCCTTAAGGTGCCTTCACAGAATTATTGTCTAGATGAAACGGAGAAAGGGAGAGCCATGCATGTCTCCTTAGTTTTCTTAGAGGAACAATTGGTTTTCTAAAAGACGTTGAAATAATCTTCTTGCAATCTCTACTCCAACTCAGAACTATTCTTATCATACCATAGATATGGACTAGGAGAAAGAGAGGAAAGGAGAGGGAGACCACTACGAAAACCCACCTTGCACTGGTTTGGGAGCAAAGCGGTCTTGTTTCACATTCGGCAACCTACCCAGTTTGCTACACCCGCTCTGAGTCTGTGCACATATAATTATAACAGCATTTTTAATCCAGAACAGTTGTGGGGGAGGAATGTAAATTTCAAATGTACCTTTTGTGCGTCTAGCCTAGGATATATTCCCCCCACCACGACTCCCCGCTCCTTGCTTTAATTGTAGTGGGACAATACAGAATGTTGTGAACACCAGAGTAGTTATTGTGCCAACTCTAATAATGAGAATTTTCATTGTTTGGGGGAAAGCCGTCCCCTACACTCTAGACAAAAGTGTAATTACTTTTGAACGATGTGGAATGTGCTCTGCTTAAATAGCACGGCGAATAGATTTGCAAAGATTCAGATATCGCTCACTTAGATGCCATATGTGCGGCATGGCAATAAGACATAGTTAGGAGGTAGCATAATTATGCAGCTCGGCATACAGACGATGCTTAGACACAATTTCACAGTTTAAGCTCACTGCTGTTGTTTCAGGAAGAGATGGACTGACTTCCCTGAAGAAAGCCAGTTCATTTAAAATGAAGCAAAGCCTGGCTATCCACGTTTTAATGATATATTGACGATGCAGAGCAAACTATGCATGTTTTCAGCTGTTTCGGTTCAATATCCCCTTCCCCTCATGCTAAATTGATATTTATCGTTTGATAGAGTTATATTGTTGTAAGCATTATTGTGCTAAATGTCATCACCGGAGTAGGATTTCAAAGCTGTTTCTGTATGTATAATTTTAGGCTCGTAAACTGGAGTTTGATAGTTCTGCTTTTCAGTCATATTTGCTTGCATTGTCTTACAAAATTACCCTCAAGTCTGCCAGGATAAACAACCCAGTCCACGTGCAACAGACAAGAATAGAGATTTTCACAGTAGACTTCCAATTCTTATAGTATAACTTCAATCTGGTATGTAGTCTTATGTTGCAGGTGCTGCCTTCCTTTCATTCTGGGAATTCAGATGAGTGTGTATGATTATTGAATGCCCTCACCCTGATTTTACCATTGTAGCAACCCTGTAAATTAGGTTGAGAGAGGATGTTATCCTGAACAGACCTGTTGCTGTTTGTCACTTTTAATATGAAAAAGTGAAATGGAGGGAGCATAAGAAAGTGTTCCATATGCATTTTGTTAGATTGAAGCTTTGATGAGCTTCATGCTTGAACAGGGATGACAACACGGATTTCCACAAAACTAGTAGGATATTCAGTTCACTACCCTATATGGGCTGTTCCAGTGACTTCCAACCCTGAGTCTCTAGATATTATTGGGCTGTATCTCCCAGAAATCCTATCAAACATGGCCAAGTGGTCAGTGAGATGAAATCCAGCTTTAGGGGTTCCCATGTTGAGACTAAAAAGGAAAATCTTTGCTGGTGGAAGAATACTGTAATTGAGGGAGCATGGAACCAAGTTCAGAGGCAGATATATTCAGAAAGTAAAGAAGCTTAAAATTCAGGACCCCTACTTCTGAAGGATTGACCCAACTCCGGGAGGCGGTGGAAGACAGGAGGGCCTGGTGTGCTCTGGTCCATGGGGTCACAAAGAGTCAGACACGACTTAACAACTAAACAATAACAACAATCCTGAAGGGGCCCAGAAGTGACTTTAGTCCACATTTTTGGAAAAAAAAATTGTGGTGATCTGTCATGGAATAGTAACCCCATTGATTAAGATGACAATGGTTACCCAGACCTTGCTGCTGGTTGCCAAGCCCCCCCCCCCCAATTAACAGTTCAAGCTTCAGGGCCCCAAAGATGTAGGTCCACACTCACCAAGTTGCAGGCTAGAGCAGCCATGAAAAGGCCTTGGACTTTTTCTATTCATATAGTCTCTTCCCGTGAGTTAGAATGCAAAGTGGTCAGATGGAGAATCACATGGGGAGCGTACATGGATGAAACATTCTCTCCTTCTTCAGCCAATCACTTCTATGTGATGAAAGTGTTGATGGAGGGTGCAGTGGTAGCATGCTACCATCCGAATACACACGAATAGGACTTCTATGTGTCTATAGGTCTCAAAGCCCATTTCAGGCAACATCCAGAGCGAGAGTAGGAACTCTTGGCTCGGGACTGGATAAATCATTCCCTTTCTGTACTTTTGAAGACTGTCACTCTTAAATCTGCTTTTACAATTGCTGCATTAATCTGCACTTTAAACAAAAAAAATCCCCACAAAACACATGCATTTAAATATCTATTTTCAACATATGTTCTCCCAAAATACATTAACAACAACAGCAACAACAACAACAAAACCCACTTCGAAACATTTCTCTGAGCCTAAAATTGACTCAGAGGAAAAATTGAGCAAGGGGAAAACTGGTTGGTAATTTAGGATCTACTGCATATGATGTTTAACATGTAACCTAGAGTTCCATGTTTGGCTTTCTTTTCTTTTAACTATTTAGATGCAAAGGGAGAGGAATTCTGTAGGGAGGAGAGGGTTAGGACTGTCCTCCCATGAATGCCATCCTGTTGAAACACATAGCTGAGAATGTTTTTTAAAAGTAAATCTATTTATACCTTTGAATGAATTTTCTTTCCCCCCTGAGGTGTCTAGAGCCACATGAGAAGATGGGTAATTTGAAGAATCTTTAAGAGCCATAATGCACACAAATGCAAACAAACACCCCGTGACTGAATTCTTTGCACCTTTCCCTGGTTCTGAGAATCACAGTGGAGACTTTTTATTTGCCCGGTAGAGATGGAATGAATGTTACATTTTTTTTTATATACAATACTGCTCTTGTCTCTAATTAGAGATAGGAAGAACATCTATACAGGCCAGCATAAGGAACATCACATGCAGTTTGCCCCTAAATTCTACTTTGGACCTTAGTCCAAGAAATGGGAATCAGGTCAATTTAATTCAAGAATATTGATTTTTCTGAAGCATACTGTACAAGTGTCCTTGTGACTGATAAACTGTCTGAAAGCTCTGGTTAAATACTAGAAATGTTGACTTGTGAATGTGTTTTCCGCTTGCTGCATTTCACTCTCTGGTGTCCAGGTTGACTCAGGACCTGAAGGATGTGCCACTCAAGTCTCGCAGCGGTGACTTTGACCCAACCTAGTTTGGCAATATATCTCAGTCAATTAGGGGTAGGTTGCACTTCTTTGAGTTGGTTGACTGATTTGCACCTCGCAACGCATAACACCATTTGCGGCTGTCAGTCTGTGGCAAAGTGTGCTCCTTATATACCACCCTATAGTGCTTAAAGCACTCTCTGGCAGTTTCCAATTTAATTATGCAGGCTCCATATTGTCCCCACCCCTCATTCCGAGTGAGCTGGATATTCAATTTCCCGACCTTGGAATGATAGAAGGGCCTGTTAGAATCCAAGTTGGGTCATGAGCAGCATCTTGACTTCAGTTGTTGTGGTGGTTTAGTCGTTAAGTTGTGTCCGACTCTTCATGACCCCATGGGCCAGAGCATGCCAGGCCCTCCTCTCTTCCACTGCTTCCCGGAGTTGGGTCAAATTCATGTTGGTTGCTTCGATGACCCTGTCCAGCCATCTCATCCTCTGTCGTCCCCTTCTCCTCTTGCCTTCACACTTTCCTAACATCAGGGTCTTTTCCAGGGAGTCTTCTCTTCTCATGAGAGGGCCAAAGTATTGGAGCCTCAGCTTCGGGATCTTCAGTACTACAGTTTAACTTCTGTGTCAAGGAGGCTTTTATCATAAATGAAATGCCCACCAAATTTATGTGGAGGGTATAGACTCTGTGGAATTAAGTACAAGCTTGAAATTCAGAAGTCACCTGAGCTTGAGTTTGACAGATTTGACCGATTGTGTCACTCCGTTGTTTTTCATTTTTTTTTAAGAAAATGAAAAGGCAGGATGTGATGATGACACAATACATTTGACTGGTCTTTCAAGTGGCCCGTATTGTAAATAACAGGGAAGACAAAACGATGACCTTGAACAATACAATTTGGTGCCTTGAGCTAGCCAGGGCAGATCTTTCCAATGCCTTGTTATGGGTGACTGGAAAGTTCAGAGCCCATGGGGGCCAAATGTATTGATGCCTGAGGGTGGGGTAGGTTTTTGGCTTGTTCTCAAGGCGCAACTCTGTGAATATCCCTGGCATCTTTTGGAGAGTCATTTGGGATCAGTTAAGCAGAAAATAATCACCCGTAAAACAAACACCTTGCTTTCTGAGTGTACTCTGAGAACCATGTATTTTCCTTTGTTTTCAGCCAGGCAGGAGCACACCTAAAGGGGGTAGGGGTGGGTAAGAGCACTAAATGACTTCATACCAGAAAATATTTGTGTTGGAGCCTCTTGTGTCAATAGGAGCAAACGCCCGGACAGCGGAGAAACTGTGTACAAACCCAATGAGGTGGAAATGTGTAACTTGAAGTCTGCGGAACATTTTTCAGTTGCTTGATTTGTGACATGTCTTCATGAGTTGTTTCCCTCCCCCCCCAGCTACCCACCCATCCAGTGCTCATCAACCTGGACATTTTCAGAACTTGGAAAAGTTCGTGTTTTAAACTACAGCACCCAGAATCCTTGTCCAGTAGCTGTGCTGATTGGAAGCTTACGGGAACCATAACTTCTCCTGTTAATTTCCTCAATTCCAATCCAGGCCAAAATAGCCAGTTCTTTATTATTTTGACGCAGGGTATCCCGTGCAGGGCTGGAGTAGACTGACTTTTATTACTATGTGGTCATTTTCCATTAAAGCCAAGCAGCTTCTTGGTCTTTCTCGTGGGGGGGGGGGGGACCTTGCACATATCCAGATCTATGCTGAAATTCCCAACAGGCTTATTTACCTCCTGAGTGGGCTTTTTTTAACTAGAAGGATTGCTTGCACGCTCACTGAGAGTTATTTCTCAGATCTGGGGTGGTGGGGAAATCCTGGCATATTTGCAGTCACATACACGCCCCTGAAACAGACGCCAGCTATCGCAGAATTTTGGGCTCTCTTGATATTTAATTGACTGCCTCTTTCCTATGCTAACAACAAAATCTTCGGGAAGGAGAGAGAAACAACAGCAGCTGGCTTCAATGCTTCCAGTTAAGTTTTGAAAAAAGTATTCTTTTTCTTTCCTTTTTTGCCCCCTCCTGCATCCACATCGCCGCAGAGTTCAGTGCCGCCAGTAAAAGTGCGGCGCGCATGTGAGCCGACAGGGATCCCCTCATGTTAAGTAAGGCCAACAACCTCCACAAACCCTGTGAAGCTCACATCACAAGATAAGGCAATTGAGTGGAGCTTGTGTCTAAATTAACTGAGGATAACTTTGCCACAGATCTCCAAACAATGCTATCATTATGTGTAGGAGGAGGGGTTTGGGTTTTCTTTCTTCTTTCTTTTTTTAACTTTTTTTTTTCTTCAGTCATCCCTTGTCTAGGCTTTGAAAAACTCAAGCCAGCCCTTAGGGGGAAATGAGTGCTGGAAACAGGATTATCTCTTTGCAAGCTGTAGATAGGGTATAGGGGAAAGTCACAGTGAATGCTTGCCGATAATTTGGAACAAGGGCCAATTAGGACGCTTTGCATCCATTAATTGTTTCTGCGACTCCAGCGACATGATATCCTTTTGATTATTCAACATCACATCATCCTGTTAATAATTAATTGTATCTTTTGAAAAATAATGAAGGTGTCTTATGTGAAACAGGCTCTTTGCTCCCTTTAATAGCCTAACCGACAAACCAGGTAAGATGGGAGAATTTGGATTGAAGCCAGTACTTGGTGTTCTTTCCATACATGTCCCCTTTTCTAAGGGGTGGGTGGGGAGGTAGTTTTCTTTTGTTCACTTGCTTTTTTCTGGAGCATTTGCCCAGAGTGGTTACTAGCCATTTCCATTTTTTTCTTGAGTGGTCAGTCCTCCAGTGGTTCCACGTCCAGCTCCAGGTGGTTTGTGGTGATGCATTGGTGTGTGTTCAGTTGTGATAAGATACATTCAGAGGATCAGGTCCTTGGATGTGCTCAGCCAAAAGTGCACTGTTAAAACTTTTTGGGGTTCCTGTACCTTTAAATCAGAGGGACGTGATGGCGCTGTGGGTTAAACCGTAGAAGCCTCTGTGCTGCAAGGTCAGAAGACCAAGCAGTCGTAAGATTGAATCCATGTGACGGAGGGAGCCCCCGGCTTCTGCCAACCTAGCCGTTTGAAAGCATGTAAATGTGAGTAGATAAATAGGTACCACTTCGGTGGGAAGGTAACGGCGTTCCGTGTCTAGTCGCACTGGCCACGGAAACTGTCTTTGGACAAACGCTGACTCTATGGCTTGGAAACGGGGATGAGCACCGCGCCCTCGAGTTGGACATGACTGGACTAAATGTCAAGGGGAACCTTTACCTTTGCCTATCTTTAAATCAAACCCTTCCTTTTTGCTTATTCAGATTCCTTCAACACTTCATGTGGATCAAGGTTTCGAGTTCAGTGATGAATAGCATTCCTGAATTTCTCCCTTATTAGTTTCTTTTCCTGTGTTTGAATTCCTTGTTGGGTTTTCTTTTTTAAAAAAAGAGTAATGTTGCAAAATGAGAAGAAAGAGAACATATCAGCAATTAAAACCTTTCAGGGGGAGAGAATGTGGGTACAAGGGGAATCACCCTTTTCAGTGCCATGGGTGGAAAATGCCTCATTGGCGGAATTATCCATTTGGATCCCACCTGAAACCTATTATTTCATACAGGGAAGAGTCAGAATACACTTCATAGTGGCAACTACAGAAACCGGATGAGCTCAATTTATTGATTTATTTGTCTTATTCATAGGCCGCCTTTCTTCCCATAAGGGGACTCGGTATTTAAAAAATGAAATTAAAAACACAATAAGCTATGCATTAAAAACAATTAAACTATAAAACTGATTGAAATACACTAACTAATTAAAACATGCAAAATGTTTATAACTATCTTAACTGGAAAAAAAAGGTGTTCAGGTTTGGCTCAAGTTTGGCAGATTTTCAAATCCTTCAGCGTCCAGGTTAGACCTTTGGTCTAGATGGGCGGGATAGAAATCCAACAAACAAATTAATTAATTAATTCATTCATTCATTCATTCATTCATTCATTCACTGTCCTGCATGCCCAGAACTGAGAAAACTTACCGCTTGCACTAAAACTTCCAGAATCCCTTAACTGGCTGAGCTGCTGGGGGAGTCTGGAATATCATCTAAAGGAGCAGTGTTTTCCAAACTGTGCGCTGCGGTGCCCGGGGCCCTACCAAACCCAGATCCAGACACACCGTGGAATTTGCGGAAATATTTCCACAGAATCAGGAGAAGTACGATTCATGTCATGCTTCCCACCTTTCTTCTCCCTCACTCATCCAAAGTATTGTGTTGGGGGAGCCGTGGCCAGTGGCCAGTAAGTCAAGGCAGCTGCAAGTAAAAAAAAAAAGTTTGGGAACCACTGCAGAAGAGTAACCTTTCCATCAATAGCATGTAATGGGCCTCATAACCAGTATCACAAATTGGTCTAACAGCCCTTTCTTCTTCCGGTTTATTTCATGGAAATGTTACTGCTATAAATGTCTAAAAATGTACATACGGACTTCTGTCTGTCCATTTATATGCATGCAAAGAGGGAACTCTAAATGGAGCTGACATACTTAAATCACATAGTCAGTACTCGGGCTTTAATTCCAGCTTACTTCCTGATCTGTGTTTAATCCAAACAAGTTGGCTTTATGTGTGGATATCTAGCTTTTACGTCTTGGCCCAGCAGACCGTTTCCGTGGCTTGCCTCCTGGCTTGTGGCTCTGTGTATTTTAACATCAGTCCTGAGCTGTAGGTAAAAGGTGCAAACAAAAAGGGAAGCGGAGAGCAATTATTGCCTAAACATACAACAATAAAGGTGCGACAATGTACCTTATCGAGGTAACCATTGTGCGGAGAGCCAACTCACCTGTTGACGGCAAAATACACAAATAGTCTTTCTAATGGAAAAATAGGTGAATGGAACTTTGAGAATGAAGGGTGAGACTCTAGAGGTTTCCAACCTTGCGTCCCCAGGTGTTCTTGGATTGACATTCCCAGAAGCCTTCACCACTAGCTATGCTATCCAGGATTTCTGGGAGTTGTAGTCTACAGTAAGAACACCCGGTTGACCCACTGGTCTAAACCAGAGCTCTTCTGCGTTACGGTCTGTCTACTAACAATCTTTATCTGCTACATGGAGAGGGTAACCGTAACTCGTCTCTTAGGGCCAAATCCTGTAGATTTTCCACAAGACATTCCATTGCACATTGTGTTCAGTCTCCTCATCATCTGCAAAAGAGGGTGGAGAAGAAAGTGATGGCCAGCTTGCTAGAAGAAATCTGGCTATAGTGTTTTCTATTGATATAATAACCGTGTGCCGTCAAGTCCATTCTAACTTATGGCTACCAGGGAGACAAAGGTTTTCCAGGCAGAGAATACTCAGAAGTGGTTTGCTGTTCTTTTCTTCTGCCTTGGGACTATACAGTTTGTCCAAGGCCAAACAGGCTGGCTCTTCTTCCTAGAGGTACAGTGAGAAATTGAACTCTGGCTATGCAGTGAGATACTTAAACCACTGCAGTATCCACCCAGCTTTGACGGATTTTCGAACTACATATTTTAAAAGAAGGGTCCTGGAAGCTAGAAAAGTTACTTTTTGAACTCCAGACCCCAAATCCCCAGAGAGCATGGCTGTTAGACATGATGCCTGCAGAATTTTGGGAATTGTAGAGTAAAAGAAAGTTCCCCAACCACTGGACTTTAGCTGCAGAGTAGAAGGCATGCAGAAAATCCTGGGGTGAAACTCTGGTCCCATTCTTTCCTCAAACACTTGGATACTCTCTTAAGTGCTTCAGTTGCAAAGCAATTTGTGTACTATACCTTTGAAATAAACATTAGTATTGCTCTAATCCTGATCTTTTGCTCTTTCTCTGGAAATGTAATTTTAGCACGGTGCTTGACATGTATTCTCCCTGCTCCTGTTCATTTATGTGTCTCATTGTGAGATTCTGTAATTATTTTTATTATTTTCTAAAGGAAGAAACATTTTCTCTCTTCTGCATGGTTTTTTTTTTAATTCATGCTGAAAAGACTGTGCAGCTGACAGTTTGAAACCCACACACATAACACGCACACACGTCCAAGACTCGGAATTCTATCCAGCTTTAAACTCTTATGTTTATAACCCCGAATATCTCTAAAATGTCTTTACCTAAAACACTTTACGGTTTTTATTACCAGGTTTATGCCAGTAATAATATTCGCATCAGCTTTCTTAGGGATAATCTTTCGGCAGAACCCTCGCAAGAAAGGCTTTTGAAAAGTATCGTTGCCGGGAACGCAAATCTCGAAACATGAAACATCGGTATAATCACCCCTTCTGACAACTTAACATGACAGATTGAAAAAATACAAGCCGATATGGAAGCGGGATCAATGGATTATCAAAGTCCTAAAACATCTTCTCTGGAGGGTTTTTTTTTTTTTTAATTTTATTTTTTTGAGGGAGGGTTTGGGCCCCACTGGCATGTGTTAGACACTAAGTTTGCATAGCTTATAATAACGCCGATCCGCCAGTGTCTGACTGGCAGAGAAGTTGAGAGGGAGAGAGAGCGGGAGAGATTTACATGAGAGAACTCGGGGGGCTTTGTCACGGCAATTGTATAAAGTGATATACAGCACAAATCGACTGGAGCATGTCCCTGGATAGCAGGCGGTTTACAGCCTCTTCGAGCAGAGATTACTGCTTTATCTTGTCATACTAAATTAACGTGGCAGCACACTGTTAAACAGTGGTGACCTCTTCATCTGTGGAAATTGCTGCCTAGAGGAAAGATAGTATTTAAGACTCTCTCTCTCTGTGTGTGTGTATCTCCCTCTCTCCCTCTTGTCTGTCTCCCTTTCTTCCTCCCCATGGGGCCTGGAGGGTTTTTTTCGGTCTAGGGCTGTTGTTGTGGCATTCTGAGGGAGAAAAGGAACAGAGATGAAGAGGAGAGGTGGAAGAGAATGCTTTTAACATGTCGTGCTAATTGGGTCTTTGTTTAATTCATAACTGTGCTGGGACAGGAAAATAAGCTTCTGTTTGGTCAGTTCTTGTGGAGCTGCTGTTTCCTCATTTAAAGGAAAATGAGAAACAAGTATATATGTCTCTCTGTGTTTTCCTTAGCAGGGCAAATGGGAGTTTCAAAAATGACTTGCATCCGGAAAACTGTATAGTGGAGGAAAAAAAAACAACAAACTCGTTTCTTTCCCCAGAATCACAGACTAAATCTCCCCTGATTTTTCAACGAGAGAGAGAGAGAGAGAGAGAGAGAGAGAGAGAGAGAGAGAGAGAGAGAGAGAGAGATGGGAATTCCTAGTACAGTTCTCTATCATTGTGTCTACTTTGCCTCTGGAGCCCTTTGAAACAAGATTCCATGTGTGTGTGTGCGTGTGCGGGGGAAGATATAGCTATAGGTGTAAATTCATATTCTTGTATTTGTGTAGGTGTAAGCATGTTTCTAAGCCTATGCTCTATGGAGGAAAATGGAGAGGTTATATATACATATTTGATCCACTCCGTTGAAATGAAGGGGAATACTTTTGTGAGTGAGAGCCTCCAGGTTTTTTCGGGGGGGGGGGGAGAGGAGATGCTCTGTAGCCCCCAGGTCAGCAGAAAATTAAAACATCAGGGTCTTTTCCAGGGAGTCTTCTCTTTCATGAGATGGCCAAAGTATTGAAGCCTCAGCTTCAGGATCTGTCCTTCCAGTGAGCACTCAGGGTTGATTTCCTTCAGAATGGATAGGTTTGTTCTCCTTGCAGTCCAGGGGACTCTCAAGAGTCTCCTCCAGCACCACAATTCAAAGGCATCAATTCTTCAGTATTCTGCTTTCTTTATGGTCCAGCTCTCAATTCCATATATCACTACTGGAAAAGCCATAACTTTGACTATGCAGACCTTTGTTGGCAAGGTGATGTCTTTGCTTTTTAAGATGCTGTCTAGGTAAGAAGCAGGCGTCTTTTAATTTTGTGGCTGCTGTCACCATCTGCAGTGATCATGGAGCCCAAGAAAGTAAAATCTGTCACTGCCTCCATATCTTCCCCTTCTATTTGCCAGGAGGTGATGGGACCAGTGGCCATGATCTTAGTTTTTTTGATGTTGAGTTTCAGACCATTTTTTGCACTCTCCTCTTTCACTCTCAATGCAAGGTTCTTTAATTCCTTCTCCCTTTCTGCCATCGGAGTGGTATCATCTGCATATCTTGCTATATTTCGGAAGTCAATTTTCTGTAATGTCCCCTATCTCCCTTGCATTTTGTTTCCCTTCTCTTCTCTGCTGTTTGTAAGGCCTTGCTGGACAGCCAGTACAGCTTTTCCCACTCTTTTGTTGATTATGAGGGCTACTCCATTCCTTCTACGGGATTCAGCCGCCTAGAGTGGTCTGGTAGTCTAGATAGGCGGGATACAAATCAAATCAAATCAAATCAAATCAAATCAAATCAAATCAATCAATCAATCAATCAATCAATCAATCAATCAATCAATCAATCAATCAATCAATCAATCAATCAATCAAAATAAAATTCTTGCCCACAACAGTAGATATGAAAATTGTCTGAATTGAATTCGCCCATTCCTGACCATTTTAGTTCACTGACGCTGAGGATGTCAATGTTTATTCTTGCCATCTCCTGTTTGACCACATCCAACTTACCAAGGTTCATAGATCTTACATTCCAGGTTCCTACGCAGTATTTTTCTTTGCAGCATCGAACTTTCCTTTTACTTCCAGGCACGTCTGCAGCTGAGCGTCCTTTCGGCTTTGGCCCAGACACTTCATTAGTTCTGGAGCTACTTGTCCTTGTCCTCTGCTCTTCCTCAGTAGCATGTTGGACGCCTTCTGACCTGAGGGGCCCATCTTCCAGCATCGTATCTTTTAGCCTTTTGTTTCTGTTCATGGAGCTTTCTTAGCAAAGTTACTGGAGTGGTTTGTCAGTTCCTGCTCCAGGTGGATCACATTTAGTCAGAACTCTACACTATGATCTATCCGTCTATCACGACAAGGCAGCAATCTGTGAAGGGGTGAGTACAATTAGGGATGTGTGAACACCTTCTATTATATTAAGTTCTCCTGACTCCCACCTGCAGCTTCTTCGTCTCCTTGTTTCATAACTGTCTGCAGGACTTGTTTTTTCTTTCCCTGCCAAATTTTGTGCACAGATTTTATGCATTTTCTTAATCTATGCATTGATTTGCTCATTTTACTTCCTTTGCACTGATCATTCAACACTAAGGTGTGTTTGTGTATTTCTTTTTCAGTGATTCACTTTTTAGCCATTTACACTGTGGAAGATGTACATCAGTTTTGTCACATAGTTGCTCCTCAAAAGGAACCTCCCTGTACAGATTTTTGAGACAATGTATGTTCCTTAGAACAACAAACCTTAGGAAGTATGCAAACATTTCATCAGGATAGGTCAAGCCTTTGTTATCCCAGTGCATGCTAAACTATTTAATGTGAAATGGTCATCTGCTATATCCCAGCAGAACCAAATAGCTTAAATTTGGGGGGGCTTGATGGGTTTTCACCCTATGCATGAATCCCTCATGTCCATCTAGCAACTTGTTTTGGTTGAGATGATGGCACTGCTTCATATCTCTACAGTATCTAACCAGCTGTATGTTACTGGTCCAAACATTAAAACCTTATCCTGTCAAGTACCCAAACTTTAGATCCAAACGCCAGCAAAAATTAAAGTCTACCAGGCTGTACCTGTTATCCACTGGTTCCACCCAGGCCACCCTCATGATCTGCAAGATTTCAGGCAGTTTGCTCTGCCGGGTGCAGGATTATACTCTGCTTTGCTCCTGTCATAGCCGGAGCTTTCTAGGTGGGACGCTCCCTGGCTTTGTTTTTGATGTTCATCTTAGGAATTACTGTTTTTGAAATCAAAACTGGCAGACCCTCTCTTTTTTTTAATGACTCCTGATATCAAGTTAGACCGTTGGTTAATGGGACTGATTGGCTGGTTAACTGATAGAAGGATTTCTCTGCTGCCTCTCCACTTAACAAGCTTTCAAGCAGCCCATTGAGAAAGCAAGCCATTGCACATAACGTCCTAGTTAGAAAGAATTCTGTGAAATCAATTTCACATTAAATATTTGGGGAAATAATAATAAAAGAACAAGAACGACAAAATAGCACCAAAAAGATTCAGTGGCATCTGGTTTGAAACGAATCCCACAAATTTGGAACTTTAGGGGGCGAACACTGTACCTGACCACCAGAGGCTGGTTCTTAGAAATGGTTAGCAGCTGCTTTCCCTAGTACAGTGGTGCCCCGCTAGACGATATAATCCATTCCACTGAAATCACTGTCTAGCGAAATCATTGTCTAGCGAAAAGCAAATTGTCGTCTAGCGAAAATCGGTTTGTGAAGCAGGGACCAAACATTGTCCAGTGAAATTCCCCCATAGGAATCACTGTTTTGCGAATCGCTATAGCGATCGCAAAAAGTCAATGTCTAGCAAAAAAAACCCTGTCATGCGGGGTAACTGTCTAGCGAGGCACCACTGTATTTGTGAGGAAGACCTGCTTCCCAATTTGTTCACTTGGTGTCCTTTCTCTGGAGACCCCTGAGGTGGTACTTGGGGTCTTTAATCATGCAGGTCTCCTCTGCTACCAAATGGGGCTGTTTGAGGGTTTTGCTTGTTTTTTTTAAATGATTTTAAGTAAATCAGGCTGGGGGGAAAAAAGCTCCAAATGCAGAGCCTGGAGAACTTAAATTTCGCAGAAACAACATAGTCTGGAGGATGCTAGGCACAGGAGTCCCAACAAACTTTACAAACTTTGCCAACATGCATATAAATGATGTACAAAATATGTATGTATAGGATAAAATGCACATAAAAAGGCATTTTGTTTAATGTGAGGGATACATTCAAACATAACTTATTTTCTTGGATTTCAAAAATCATAAATGGATTAAAGTGAAAGCTGGTGGAACTGATGTATCGGTGAACATGTGTGAAACTGATATGGACTACAAATTGACGGATCCATTTATATTATGGAGCTATGGAGTTTGTGTTGGAGTTATTTCAACTGTGTAGGGTGCCTTTAGTAGGTTTGGCTGGGAGGGACCTTTCTGGACTGAGCTGGCTGTCAATCAATCCAGCAGTAGCCAATTATTCCTTCTTTGACTTTCATTTCAAAAAGAGACACACCTCTCTGCTTAGGTGTCTTTCCCCTCCTTTTTAGTCTGTTAGCAGTTAAGAGTGCAGTTATGAGAATGTAGTCTGTAGAAGTCTATTGAAAGCAGGTTGTGAATCTGTTCAGGCCTGTTGGTGTGTAAGCAGTCATTTTTTGTGCAGTATGCTGTTTTTGATCTGTTCAGAACTGTTGGAGCTTTTTTATTTGTTCTTTTACCAATCTCTCAGTGTGAGTTCCTGAGACTGTAAGTGCCAGTTGATGAGACAATAAGGGATGGTTTACTCTGGGGAGACTTCAAGCTAATTCTGCTTGAATTAATCCCTGCTCTTTTGCTGCACAGCTTGAGGTTTTTAACCAAACTTCAAAACTGTGCAACAGTCTGGATCTTCCCCATGTTCTTCCTACACACGGTTGTCACATATGCGATTGTGATGCCATTCATAGCATGACCTGCTTTTTTCCCCCTTTTGGTGCATGTGACCCCACAAATCTGAAGATTGACCCGGCTAAAGAATTGTTCTTGAGAAATCTCTTTTACATTTCACGCATGGGCGTTTCCATTGTGAAGCCGCTTTTAGGGAATAGTGGGCATAGCAGAATAAGTACAATATGTTGGTGGCCAGATCAATTATATGTAATTAAGATATGCTAATTGCTTTTGTCTCTGCCATTCTGCTTTCAGATTTTCTTAAATGCTTTATTCTGCATTCACTTAAAAATAGGATAAAAGCTTTATTTATTCATGAACATTTCCCCCTCGCATTTGAGCACACAACCCCCACCCCACCCCGACAATACATTGATCCTTATGCTGGAAATTTAGAAAGTGCTGGTAGAGGTTACAATCCCAATAGCAATGGCCCACATACTGTATAAGGGTGAGATGCTGTTTCTCAGTTAAAGCAGTCTGGTTCTTTAGAGGAACCCTTGAGGACTGAAAAGTTAATTGCTTGTTGATGATTCTGGATGGATCTAGGAGCTGTCACAGGCTGCTTTCCATGTTGTGGTGATTGTTCTGTGTTCCTCACTGCCCAGAGCTGTAGGATGGGGAAGATCAGAATAGTATGGTTTAGCATTTTTCAGGTGAGAGAGTCCTGGAAACGTACAGCACCCCTTGCAATATTTATTTTACTTACAGCTGTTCTAGAAAATAAAAGCAAATTATAATGAAACAAATTGCCTGAAACAATAATTATTACAGGACAAATGCTGTTTTACCTCTCACAGAAAGGAGAGCAACTGTTGGAGCCCTCACAAGGTGGAATTCCGGTTTGGGCTCAGTGCAGCCAACAGTATTCTTTCCCAGAAATTTTGAACGGTCAGTCTGGCTCCAAACCATTCTTCCACCCTCTCCCTCCTAGCTACAGAATGCTGCCTTCCGGACTGGGGAGAAATTTTTAGGTCAGCAGGGAACCGTCCACTGTCATCAGAGAACATCCCGCTCCTTTAGCTGAAATCCTTGAAGACCTACCCATTGCCCAGTGACACATGCCTTAGTTACATCCTGTTTGGGGTTTACTGTCTATGTGGGGCTGTCTTTGAAGATGGTTCAGAAACCTCCGTTGGTTCAAAATGCCGCAGCCAGATTGCTGACTGGGGCCAACCCTACTACACCCCTACTAGAACCACAGCACTGGCTACCAGTCCCTTTCTGGGCCCAATTCAAAGTGCTGGTCATTACCTATGAAGCCCTATATGGCTTGGGTCCAGATTATCTGAAGGACTATATCTCCCCATATAAACCTTCTCGGTATTTAAAACCCTCAGAAGAGGCTTTCCTCTCAGTCCTATTGCCAGTGCAGGGATGGTTGATGGAGACACAAGAGACAGGGCCTTCTCTGTGGTAGCTCCCAGGTTATGGAATCATCTCTCTTTTAGCCTTCTGTCGACAGCTGAGGCCCCATCTTTTGCATTTTTAGTTAAGATAGTTTTTAATGTTTTACCTGTTTTAATTATTCAGTGTATTTTAATTGGTTTATTTATTTATTTATTTATTTATTTATTTATTTATTTATTTATTTATTTATTTATTTAACTTCTATGCCACCCACTCTACCAAAAGGTCTCTGGGCAGCTTGCAACAATTGAAATACAATAAAAATATAAGGCAGTTAAAATACAATTAAAATAGATATTGTAAAAACTGCCATCAGGACCCACAGTTGATATTATTTCAATTAAAAGCCTTCTGGAACAGGAAGGTTTTGACCTGGCGCCGAAATGTCATCAGCGTCGGCGCCAGACAAGTCTCAGTCGGGAGGGCGTTCCCTAGTCTGGGGGCAGCTGCCGAAAAGGCCCTTTGTCTACAAGCCGTCCCTCTTACCTCCTTGAGGGACGGCTCTTTCAAAAGGCCCCCCTGGCTAGATCTTAACGGCCAGGTAGGCTCATATGGAAGGAGGCGGTCCTTCAGGTATCCAGGGCCCAAGCCGTTTAGGGCTTTATATGTCAAAACAACCACTCTGAATTGGGACCGGGCAGCAACTGATACCCAATGTAATTTAATCATAATCGGCTTGATATGTCCGCTAGCGGCCCCACCACTCACCAGCCACATAGCTTGATTCTGGACCTGTTGCAGTCACCGGACCATCTTCAAAGGCAGCTCCACATGGAGCGCATTGTAATAATCTATACGAGATGTTACCAATGTGTGTGTAACTGTCATGAGTCTCCACTCGTCCAGGTAGGACCGTAGCTGGTACAATTTCCACAGCTGAAGGAAGGGGCTCTTGGCCACCGAGTCCACCTGGGCTTCCAGAGTTAGACTGGGGTCCAGGAGCACCCCCCAGGCTGCCAGGTTTTATGGTTTAATTGTTTTTTTTTTCAAATATATATCTCACTGGGTTTTATATTCTCTTCTTTTTACTAGTGTGAGCTACCTTGAGTTCCCCTTATTGGAAGAAAGGTATAAATTAAACAAATAACAATAAATCACCTTAGGTGCCCTTCAGATGTACACTTCTCTAGTTCTAAGACCATCAGCTGGATTTTTCAGGAACAAGCCATGAAAAGGAAAATTGATTGCTATGTTTCTAAGAATAACCAGTTGAGAGGGAGGATAAATCCTGTTCTTATCCTTCCTCTCGAAACATTCCTCTGAGTTTGCATCTGGGAGGACCCGGTATCAGCTTGGCCGCCTCCATCCTCTGATGTTCGTGTATTCAGTGTCTTTCTCCTTGCCGCACAAGAAGTGGAATGTAAGCATGGGTCCTGCCTATGAACAACTGTGTGCACCATCTGGAAACCTGGCATAACTACATTTTTGGATAGCACACATTAGTCATGAGCGTAGGGCCCATACAACTGCCAGATATTCATATCTTTATGTTCTGAAAATAAGGAAGTTTCAGGTGAAACCACCGATTGTATGTAACTCAGAGGACTGTAATGTTTACATAATAATTTAGTAGTTTTGCCAGAAATTTTGATTTCCAGAGTTAGCTGCCCAGTTATAAGAATTCTGCAACCTTTAGCTGATGCCAGAATGGTTGTTTTCTGAGGAATGGGGATAATTAACAGTTTTGTGCACTTTTGTGTGAGGGTAGTTTTATAAATTATTATTTTTTTTTTCCTGAGTTGAAATTTATTACTGCACTAAGTGTGGGTTATACGTTTCAAATGTCTTTACATGCATGTTAAAATCTTAAAAAGAAGAGAGGCACATAGACAAGGAATTGCAGGAAGGATCATCCTGGTATTTTAATTCTTCTCAATCTTTATATGGTATTTCCTTACCAGAGTTCTTAGGTACTATTTATCTTTTGTCTTATACACACACATTCAGCAGCCACTTTTAAAGAAAGGGCAAAAAAGCCAAGAAATTTAAAATACCAATCTTTTGATGAAGGCCTTCCAGATGGTTTCTGAGGCTTTTTTATAATATATATATATATATATATATATATATATGCCAACAAGAATCTCTCTTTTAAGATGTAAAAAAGGAATTACGAGGGAGGAGGAAATAGATTTTTCAAACCACCTCCTACAGGGTTAAGCCATCTTTCCTCACATGAACTAAGGTCCCTGGGAGCATATTGTCAAAACGACCTGATTTCCTGCAAATATATTTCTCCATCAAAATCTTGATACATTTATACTTTCCAACTTCTTGATTTGATTTTTTCATAGAATTATAGAGTTGGAAATGCATGCATTTGGGGTTTGGTGCATTGGGAAAGAATGATTTGGAGGGTGGGTTCAATTATTTTCCTTGATATTTACTTTGTTTGGAAAACTGCTTACTCAGTGAGGTATTGGACACCTCCATGCATGAGCTCAGAAAAAACAGAACTGCTTATGTAATTGGGAATTGGGAATTGTGTCACCACCAAAACCGGGTGCAGGTCCTGAAGTTTCAAAAATCTGAATGCAGGCAACAGTGAAATGGGTCAATTTCCCCTCTTATTTAGGAAGTTTGTTGCAGAACCTAATCCATTTGGCTAGTTGCTCAACTTGCTTTCCAATTCAAATTTCGTTCCTGGTTGAGGAATCCATTTAATGTTTTGATAAATAACTGTCATTGTGAAGGTTAATGGAGTGTCATGTCTCTTTATTTACTCTCATGTCAGAAGTATGGAGCTCATTCTTCATGACCAATTGACCTCAACACTTAATGGGTGGATATTGTCAGAATGATTAGGGGAAATCTGCTGTTATAGCGCTGTATGGATGGGGTCAGACCAAATATGTGCGCATCAGAGAAGGATCACACACATATATAATTGCCTCTGTTTGCAGACTTAATCCAGGATCTGAAAATTAAGTGGTGCCTCTCCTATTCTCACTTATTTCTCTTCACTTTGGATAAGCATCAGGAATAAAAATATACACTGGAGGCAGTAATCAAGGGCCAGATGCACAGACTAAAGGGCGCTGATTGGCGGTTTGAGAAGATGTAAGTTCGGAAGTTCTCAGGGAACGGAGTCGTTCCTATCAGCATAAATTCATCCCTTTGCTACATAGATTCAGCCTGGTTTCCGTGAGATTGTATGCAGCGTAGAAAGTAATAGCAGTTTAATAGCACTTTAACTGTCATGGCTTCTTCAAGTTGAATTCTTGGGTTTGTTGAGTTACTTAGAGGTTTATGCTGCACAAATCTAGAGAATTCCAAGAATCTCACATTATTATACATCCGAGATTCTGTAAATTGGATCCATGAACTGGGGTATCCAACTGTTATAACTCTGTGCATGCTTAATCAGTTTGAGACAGTTTGCTGGCTTGATTTGCCTAGAAGACTTTAATAATAATAATAATGATAATGACGACGACGACGACGACGACGACGACGACGACGACGACGATGATGATAATAATAATAATAATAATAATAATAATAATAATAATAATAATAATAATAATAATAATAATAATAATAATAATAATAATAATAATAATAATAATAATAATAATAATAGTGTGCCATTAAGTCAATTCTGACTTAAGGTGACCTTTTTCAGGGTTTTCTAGGTAGGGAATACAGTACTCAGAAGTGGTTTACCATTCCTCTCTCCTGGGGGCACCCCTGGAACTATGCAGCTTGCCCAAGGCTACACAGGCTGAGGAAGTGAAGAATCAAACTCACAACCTCTGGTTCCACAGCCGGATATCTAACTCACAGAGCTATTAGATCTGTTGGAATTGCTGATCATTAAGAATGACTGTAAACTTATACCTGGGGCCCCACTGCTCCTGGGTTGTCTAAATAGTTGGTACAGAACATTTCTGTAGCATGTGTACAAATTAAAAATGGCTCTCTCAATGACTGATGAGTGTATGCATTTGTATGACATAATACAAGGGATGTGGAATGATGTATACCTTTCTAACCACCTGCTTTAAAAGGGGAGACCACTTTTCTGAGTAATGGGTTACATTTGCGTTTACCCTTCATTTGGTACAAAAGGTCTGTCAGAAAGCAGTCTTCTGGCTATGTAATATTCAACCTCAAATCTAAAGGAAGACACCTTGATCCTCTGTCTCTGCTGATATGTGATCCCTACGCTATGGGTTGCATTGTGGGAGGAGAAAGAGGAACCAAGCACTTGCGCTGTTATGCTTGCTGGTGCGGGTTCCCTTGCTGCATGTTTGTTTTATCTTTAATAGTCTAAAAGACAAGAAATTGAAGCCGTCAATCTCAAACCAGTTTATAATCTTGTTGATCCAGTGCAAAAGTGAATTTGCTTGTATTGTGTGTCTGCTCCCCGCTTTTACACCCACATCATGCACATTTGTTGGGTGATCTGTGACATTTGTTGAAATTTGTGTGCAAAGGGATGTTTGGATAATGATATCATTTATTTGTATGTAACTTTGGCAGGAGCAGATCCTAGCTGTCACATCATTTGCATCTTATTTCCAGGCCCGCTCTGGGTAATTTAATTTGGTCAGGCAATTATAATTTCATCCACGCACATCTTCAAGGAAATGAGCCTCCACACCTGGACACAACTTCGAAATAGTTAATTTTCCAGAAGTCCACCTATGCATATTCTTTACATGTGCACCTAACATGCGTGTTCAGTGCATAATCATTAAAAATGAAAGATGGGGGGGGAGAGGTTTTAATCCCTGATAGACCACCAAATCTGCCATAAAAAATAATTAAAAAGATGAAGCATGACTCTTGTAACCAAATACCCTGCCTTTGTGTTCACCCCCTGTCTGTGCTCAAAGTCTCTAGGTGCTCAATAGGAGCTTTTTAATTATTTTTCTCAGTTTGATGTTGCTAAGTATAATGAATGGGTTTCAGAGGGTTTTTTGTAGAACCCTCAATGCGTATCAGTTCAGTGCTGTTAGGCACAGCGCTACCTAGCTGGAGCATACCTTGAGATTTGTTCTTTGTAGATCTGAAGTCCAGAAACACCAGATTGTTTAAAGCCAGCTTCTATGAATCAAATGATACATCTTGGTCACAGCGGTGTCCTTTTGTTCCTGAGGGCAGAGGGCAGAGGAAACCAGGTACACCTTTGCAAATTTGGCCCAGTTGCTCTAGCAAAACTTTGTGACAACATACTGGAGTAATGCCAACAATAACAGTTAACAATAAGGATGAGATGTTTGGATTTTGTGGATTAGATATTGTACCTCATTCTTCATGCTCAGGGTTCTACCTACTTTGCAGGCACCTTACAAATGCTTAAATCTGATGCATCTGGAAGAAAGCCATAAGTCAGAAGGTTTTGAGGCTTAGCTAGGCTTAATTCTGCCCCAGCTTCCTTTTCCTGACCCATTGCTTTGTGGGGAATTTTCTTTCAGAACAGGACCCTTAGGCAGAGCTAGTCCTAGTTAAGCCTCAAAACCTTCCAGTTGATCCTTTTCTCCCAGGTGCCTCATATTTCGGTGTCTGTGAGGTACAGTATTTGCAAAGCAGGTAGGATTCCCAGAATGGAGAATTGTGGTATTTGTAGTCCACAAAACCTGAAAATCCCAGTAAACAGGTGGGACCCTCCACAAGGAAGCGGAAGTATCAGAAGGCTGCTTTGTGCTGAGACAGCTTGCGCTTATTGTGGAGACCCTGACATGAAAAAAAGCACTCATTGTTTTGCTTCTGATAAACAAGGAATTCTCACGTGACTTGAGTATTCTAGTTAAGACAGCCTACGCCAATGCGAATGGAAAGTTTATCAAGTATACTTATCGTGTTGTTGTGGGTTTTTCAGGCTCTTTGGCCATGTTCTGGAGGTTGTCCTTCCTAACATTTTGCCAGTCTCCATGGCCAGCATCTTCAGAGGACTGGAGTAGATGCCGGCCACAGAGACTGGCGAAACGTGAAGAAGAACAACCTTTAGAACACGACTAAAGAGCCTGAAAAACCCACAACAACCGTTAGATCCCGGCCGTGAAAGCCTTCACAAATACACAGATTTGTTCCCCTTTTGTCTCTCTAATTGACGCTCAGCATTCCGCGTTACAGGGTTTGTTTGTTTATGGTTATAGGTTTTTTTCCCCTTGAAACCCCCCCCCCTGTTCCCAGCTTCTACCATTCTTTGGGTTTCCCCAATGGGCTAATAACTTCCCTCTTGATTCTCAAGAGTCCTATTTTGGCTACAGAGTAACTACCACTGAGCTGTCCGACACCTCAAAATCAGTTATAACTCAATACGGTGAATATGTAGTTAGAATTCTTTGCCCCCAATATGCTTCATTTACATTAGTTTGCACTAAACTGCACTTGTCCTTTTAAAAGTCATTTCACCATCTCAGAGAGACTCTTTCATAGCCCAGTCTATTTGCTTTAGCTACCCTAAATAAATCAGTGCCACCAGCTAACCTGGACAGAAGAACTCAACTGCAGAAGACTTCCGTGGTTTAAATATCTGGCTGTGGAGTCAGAGGCTGGGGCTTTGATTCCCCAGATTTTTGGTTAAATTCCTCCAGCTGTGCAGCTAAGTTAAGGGATTTGCAGAGCAGAATAGCTTCAAATTCCCCAGAGTAGTCCACTCCTTTTTTTTTCTCATCAGCTGGCACTTACAGTCTCAATAACTTACTCTGAGACATTAGTAGGAGAAAGAATAAAGGGTTTCATTGCTTAAAATTTAGCAGCTCAAACAGCAGACTGGCAAACATACCTATTTTCAGCAAACTGAACTCAACACACTACAGAGAGGAGCGTGTGCAGAGATGCGGGTCTCTAATTGAATTCAGAGACAAGGAAGGAAGGATTAATGCTGGATAAATTGACAATCACCCCAACCCATCTGCTAAAGACAGCATGTGACGTTGCAAAACTCAAGCATTAATTGGCTTCATGGTATTAACACACCATAGTATCACACTAACATGGCACCTGCATGAAAAACAGTGAGAGCTGGTGGAACTTCATGGAGCAGAACACTGACAGTGGCATCTTTGCCACCTGTTTCTCCCTCTGCACAGAAGTCCCACCTCCCACCCTTACTTCTCAGCATGCAAAAAAGGGTGATAAGGTCAGGAGAAGCTCATTGGTTCACTCTGCTTTTTAAATTTGTACCAGCATGTCTGAAACCTAGAGACAATTCACCAGGAAGACTGTTCTATAAGGGTTACTTCTAGAGATGGGCACGAACTGGAAGACCGGTGGTTTGTAGTTTGTGGCTAGCCATGAACCACAATGAACCCAGAGAAAAATGAATTGGTTTGCAGTTTGTTTTTCTGATTCATGCTGGGGAGGGTTGTGACTGCTCCTGACGCCTCTGCTACAGATGCATGCTCAGAGGCACTGGCAGGCTCCCGGCAGGGAAACTGAGCCCACTGTCTCTGAGGATGGCACCTGCAATGATGCCAGTATCCATGGGGGGTGGCGGCGGCTGAAGCAGGTTGGTAGAGGTGACGGGGCAATGGGAAGGGCCGGGCAGGCATCCCTTTTTTTTTGCTGGAGCAAACAAAGTGCCAAAGGGAAAAAAGTTTGGCATTCTGCTCTGTCAAAACAGGATCCCCAAACCAGGCCATGAACCAAACCGAGAACCAACACAATTTGTTGGGTTTTTTTGGTTCGTGGTTCGTTTTGTGCCCATCTCTTGTTGCGTGTCGCTGAAACTCATTAAGATGAATGGAGCAATAAGACTGTTGACTGCGATTTCAGTGCAGGACTAAATTGCCTTCTTCTCATGTAGAAGGGTTAAACTTTTAATTAGCTAATAAAGTTTTACTAAGGAGTTTTGAATGTCAGGATCCTAACATACATTTATCTGAGATACAGGTATAAGTGAACCTGGTGAATTTCAATGTGGAATGATCTGATCCAGATCCAGAGGAAATGCTAAGCTTCATCCTTCCCAAATACGTTTATAGGGTTATTTTCCATATATATGTAATACGTGAGTGTGTGTTTGTGTGTACATGTTTGTGTATTTGCATCCCCCTCACTCCTTTCTGAAATACATGATTTGAATTAAAGCACCTAATTAGACTAACTGAATCAGTCTTATTCCAAAATGTAAGAAGTCAAGATCAACATGGAATGGCGAAATTTGGTTCTGGAGAGAAATGAAGCGAATTTTTACCAACTGATTTCTGTCCAAAGCACAGAATGAACCGAATGGGGTACAAATCGCTTCAATATTTTTTCTTTTCACTTTTTTTTTTGAAAAGGCACAGTTTAAGGGTGCCTAGTGTGCAGACCCTCAAAGCTGACTTTGGCTCAATTATTCCACTTTTTATATTCTATTATGTCTTCACATTTCAAAAGGAATAGCCATTTCTGTTTTCCAAAGGAAGGTAATAGGAGCCTTGTAGAGACTGTCTCAAATCCAGAATGCAAAGCAAATTGAATAGGGCACAAATCAGTCTAGACCAATGGTTCCCAATTTGGGTCCCCAGATGTTCTTGGATTACAGCCCCCCAAAATCCTGGCCACCACAGCTCGTGATGAAGGCTTCTGAGATTTTTAGTCCAAGAAGATTTGGAGGCTCAGGGTTGGGAACCTCTGCAGTCTAGACTAAATGAGGATATATATACCCCAAACCTCCAGGTGACCTATGCACAGTCTTATAGATGGTTTTGTGTAAAAATACATTTTAAATGACATAAATATCTATTTTAATGTGAATGTTCATATATTTTAGACAAGTGGGAGGAGAAAAAAGGTTTTTGTGAAAGTGTAGGCAAAAAGTGACCTGAACTAGAAATAAATGTTTCCATGCTGAAAATGTTTCCATGCTTCCACTGGAGTATGGGGATATAAATCTTATGTAGGATTTCAGCATTGGACAACAGTTTTCCTTCACGTTTGAGTGGGGGGAAAATACTGAGATGGGAAAAAGTTTTTTAGAAAACGTATATTTAAAATAGACACTCTGACCATTGTATGAGAGAGAGCGCTGGTTTCCTTTTCAGGGGGTGGAGGGAGGAATAAGTTTTGAAAAAAAAAAGAGAGAGAATTAGTTACATTTCAAATTCATCACCAGTCCAAAAAGAGAAATAATAGGGAGAGAGTTTAAAAATATGTTATCATTGGGAATTATAAAATGAGGCTGTGCTTGTAAAATTACAGTTTAACGTAGAAAGGGGAAAGAAAATAATGCAAAACCCAGATAATCAAGGGGAGGAAATCACTTGGAGGAAGAGTAATGGTGAAAAAAGGTTTAGGTGTGACAGAGCAAATTAGATGTGAGCTTCCTCTGAGGCATGGATGGGAGAAAAGGAGGTAGCAAAGAGGTAATTGTCCCGCTCTTCATAGCTTCTGGTCAGATTACATGTAAAATGTTGTGTTCAATCCCAGGCACCTCAAAAGATGTCAACAAATTGGAGGGATTTCAGATGCGAGGGAGAGAAATGATGAAAGGGCTTCAGGAACTCATTAGTGGAGAAAGATTGAGAGAGCTAAATATGTATACAGAAGGGCTAAATGTGGCAGGATAACTGCCTGAGAGGATGTCAACTCGCACACAGACACCAAGGCGGGCGAGGGGGGAAGGTAGTTTTGGATGGTGAAAGGGAACATTAAGAGGAATTATGGCATCGAATGAAGTCAAGGAAAACTCACCAGAAAGAAGAGAGATGAATCGCTTTCTCCTTATTTTTGTCTAGGGGTGTGTGTGTGTGTGTGTGTGTGTGTGTGTGTGTGTGTGTGTGTGTGTGTGTGTGTGTGTGTGTGTGTGTGTGTGTGTGTGTGTGTGTGTGTGTGTGTGTGGTTCTATTGTGAGAGCTTTCCGTAAAGACTGAAGAAATGTGCACATGTCATGGGTGCCGTATAAGGATCTGAAGAAATCTTGCTGTATTAGTTATTGTCTGTACATCAAGACAGACGGTTCAGACATTTTAAGGTTGCTTGCCTCTGGCACAAGAATAATATGGGCACTTTATTGTTGGAGGTTTCCACAAATTTGCACAAAATCTCTCTGCACAGATCTAGTGACTGTTCGTTTTGGGAAGCATAGACACACCCACACAGAGAACAAACACAGAAGGATGGGCTAATTGGTCCAAAGGGTAGAAACAACCCATCCAGGGCCTCCAGTTTTTCAGAGTCCATGCAGCCGGGCAGCAGCTGCCATAGTTTAGCTCTTTAATCTGTGCAAAATATATATCTATTCTTGCAGGCGCAAAAAGAAAGCAGAAAAGATGAGTCCCCTCTGGTTTCACACAAGACAGAGACGAGGGAGGATCGACATCCTCGTGTGGTGCCACCTTTTCTTTCTGCTGTTTGAAGTGTAATAATAAGAAAGATGGGGGATTTGCAAAGTTTCAGATATAACTAGACAGAATCTTCCTCAATCTCTTATACCATGTGGACTAAAAATAATAGTGGTTGCTAGCCATCAGTGTCTGGAGAACCATATGTGGTCAACTCCAATTTATAGTGTTGGGACTGAGTGGCCAGTAAGTTTCAGAAAGTCAAGGAAAACTTGTTTGCCAAATGCCCCCCCCCCCCATGAGATAAAGGGGATGGTGGTAAGGTGACAAGAGAGGATGAGTAACAGACCCAAGAGATGGATCATATGGGGAGGAGGCAGAAGTAATAGCATTTTATCCCTTTCTGTAGTTTTTAATACTTCCTTTTTCATGTCCTTTTTGAATAGCTTTTTGCAATAGAACATAATAAAGATATCCATGATAATAACCTGGAACACCTTTAGTTTTGTCCTATCCCTATTTTAGCTCCAGTGCGTAGCATAGTCGCCTGGCCGGAAGAAGTTGTAATGTTTAGACAGCAATCTTAAATAGATGTGTCCCAAAATAAGCTCCCTTGGAGATACGTGTGACTTGTTATGTGCCATCAAGACACCTCCAATGTATGCTGATCCCATGAATGAGCAATCTTCAACATTTCATGTGCTCAACAGCCCGGCTCAGCTCTTGCAAACTCAAGCCTGTGGGATGCTTTAGGGAGTCAGTCCATCTTGTATTTGCTCTTCCTCTTTTCCTGCTGCTTTCTACCTTTCCCAGCATTATTGTCTTTTCCAGACATTCTTGCATTCTCATGATGTGCCCAAAATAAGACAGACTCAAGTTCAACATTTTTACCTCCAGAGACAGTTCAGTCTTGATTTGATCTAGGACCCACTTGTTCCTCTTTCTAACAGTCCAGGGTATCTTCAGAGCTCTCCTCCAGCACCACATTTCAAACAAATCAGGTTTTTTTTTCCCGTGTTGGCTTTCTCTGCTGTCTGGCTTTCATACCCATACATGGTGAGTTACTTTTGAGCAATTTCAATAAATATTGTGTGGCACAATATACTTAACGTTGCATGGGCACGATGACAATAGTTCTGAAGCATTTTCTTTAAAAAATGATTTATTTATTTGTTTAATTTTATACCCTGCCCATCTAGACCGAAGTCTACTCTGTGTGGCTACCGACACTCCAAATAATAATAAAATAAAACAACAACATTAATACAATTGAAGATGCCAAAATAAATTAGGTGTTGACAGGAGGGAAGGCCTGCCTAAAGAGCCGGGTCTTGAGCTTGCTCTTAAAAACACCCAACAAGGGAGCCAGACAGAGATCTGGGGAGAGATTGTTCCAGAGGCGAGGGGCTACTGCCGAGAAGGCCCACTGTCTTGTTCTTTCTCTTCGGGCCTCCCTTGGTATTAGAACCCCCCAGCCACCCATCCTGGCTAAAGCGAGTAATTCGGGTAGCTCTAGATGGGAGGAGGCGTTCCACTAGATATTGAGGTCCTAAACCGTTTAGGGCTTTGTATATCATCATTAGTACATTGAAATCAATGTGGAAATGAACGGGCAGCCAATACAAGGCAGCCAGAGTAGGGGAGATATGTTGATGTTTTCTCACCCCAGTAATAAGTCTGGCCACCACATTCAGCACCATTTGAAGCTTCCGCATCAATCTCAAAAGTAGCCCCATGTAGAGCGCATCACAGTAGTCTAATCTCAAGACTGCAAGTGCATGGACCAGCGTGGTGATGTACATTAGGAACATATGATTTTGTGTTTTGCTACTAAGATGTCTCCCTTTTTTTCAAGATGACATTTGCTTCATCCTATTTCTGATGAGTTTTGAAGTCCAGACAAAAAGTTCTGTATATTTCTCTGCATAGTTTTCTCTGCATTTCACCCTAATAGATAAACATCTGCAATCATTTTCAGGCGGTAGCCAGTTTGGCTGTTGGAGCAAAAACATCAAAGGTTCTTTTGGCCTCTTGCAAACTAATATGTTGTCTTTGGCACCAGCTTTTGTGAACTGTAGCCCACTTCATCGCAGACATCTGATAAAGAGGTGTAATTCACATCAGAAAATGTGTGTTCCAGCCCACAGACAGCTTAATGCCAAATCAGGCTTATATAAAATGCCCCAAGATCCTTTGTTGTATGCCCTTTTGTACATTATTTCCACCGATGCGTTCATTTTTCTGTTCAATTTTCTGCGATGTGTGGGTTTTTTAAAAAGTATTTTACATTACAAAATGTGGAGAAATCTAAGTACATTCTTATTTGCATGTTAGTTTGAGAAGTACCCATTAGGTCTTTTCTGGGCTGAAGTGACTGTCACTCTATCCAACACAAAGCAATTGTTCCTTCTCCTCTGGAGAGAGCCTAGTGTCTCTGCTGAGTGTTTTCTTTCCCTCTCTTCAGTCTGTTGGAAGTCAGCTTGTTCATTTGCTGTTGATCTGTTTACAGCTATAAGTGATGAACTGTAGAACTGCTGGATAGCTTAACGGCTTTTATTCTTTCTCCTCGTCTTAGAGTGAGTTATTGAGACCTTAAGTGCCAGTTAATGAGAAAGGGGTGCACTCTCTGTAGAAGTTGAAGCTGTTCTCCTCTGCGAGTCTCCGTACTTCTTCTATGTAGCAAAAAGAATTTTAACAGAAATTCAAAAAGTCAGCAACAATATGAACACCTTCCATACCTTCATTCATTTGTTGCTGTGCGCAACTGTGCATACCGGGACCACCTTGGTATATTTGTCCACCTGTTGCGTGGGATCTATAGCAGAAAATTAGAATGCCCAGCGCACAGTTGCTAGAGTGGTCCATGAATGTGAACAATCCAGTGAACTGGATCAGTTGTTTCGTCTGTTGTTATAATTAGTCTTAAACTTTGATTAGTTTAGCTAATTAAACAATAGATAAAACAATTTGTGTCTGAATAGCAAAGAGATCATTAGACCTCACTGATCATTGCAACTGTAACACCCATCTAACATACACATACAGAGAGAAAGAGACATTGTCCTGATGAAGACCTCCAAGACGACATCATTACTCTTCTGTTCATAGCTTTCTGGCTTGTAATTAACCAGACGCAGGCAGGTCAATGAACAGGGCTCAGTTTGTTTGTGGGAGGGTGGTAGAAGGACAGGAAAAAAAAAAGAATGCTTGAACTAAAGTCGGTGGCGGTGCTCAGTCTATAATTTGTGGTCCCTAAAGTGTTTGCTGGTGGTCTTGTGAGAGGAAGCTAGCAACCTTCATTCATTTGCTCGTTGCTTTCAGCTTGCCTATAAAACCATGGCATTTGATCATGTCAGATCATAGGACGTTTGAGTTCTGGGAGCTATCCTGCTGTTTGTTTGTTTAGTTGTTTGTTTGTTGCACATTAGACAGCATGCTGTACAAATATGCAGACTTGAGAAAATCAGGGAGAACAGCAATTCTGTTGACCAAGACATTTCAGCCCGTTGCGTAACAATTTAGAACATGGACTTACTGAACCACTATGGGTCATGAGCTACATGCATATTACTGTTGTCCTGTTATTTTCCTCTGTTCCTGTGGGTTTTGTTTGCCTTTGAAAGCTTACTAAACCTGTAAAAAACTGCTTTACAAGTAGCATTTATCCCTGAGACAGTAGTAAGACAGTGGGGGCGGGTGGAGAGAAGCGAGTGCACCACAGACAGTGATGGCTTTATCATAACACCTAGACTCTCTGAAAAACTCCCATCTGTCCCCAGCCTGTGATCAAGAGGACAAAAATTGTACACAACATGAATGAGAGCCAAGTGTTATACGCTCTAATATTATTTCCTCCCCAAATAAACCATTGCTCTGGTTGACACAAACTGGAAGGTGTGATGTGATCATAAATGGGAAAGGGAAATGTCTATGAGACAATCTGTCTATTAAAGTCTACAGCCCTCGCCATGGAAATGCAAACACATGAGGCATCACCCGTATCCAAAGACAAGGCTATGAGCCAATTCCTGAGTTGGTTTAGATTGGGAGGGGAAACCTACCAATCTCCTTAAGGCTTGGAACAGCTTTGCCATTTCGTTGACTTTGTCCCAGGTGAAGAAGATGCTGGTTTTTGTGGCCCCAATCTACCACATTTTTGGGGAAAGAAAGAAAGAATTGCCAATTTTTGGAGTCTCTAAGGGTGGCAATTTTTTAAATAAGTCGCAGGCCATACTACCGTTTAACATCCTCAAATATCTGTTTCTCAAAACTTGTAACCGTTTTTGCTAGCCTTTTTCGACCTCTGGGTTTTTTTCCCCAACCCCCCCCCCCAAAAAAAATCAGACCAAGTTGTCTACTCTTGCTCCTGGAGACTGTGGGCCCAGAACATGGATGGAAAGAAAATTTATTAAAATCTCATTCTTGTCAATGCATGCTTATCGCCACATAGCTAGAAACCACAATGACGAATTTTTAAGCTGTGCGCAATTCCTTGCCTTCTGTTAAGACCGATACAAACAGGTCTTCAAGGGAAGCCCTATGTAGAGAGCATTGCTGTAGTCTGTTTCTCAGATGGCCAGTGCATGCACTACTATTATTACACACTCCTTATCCAGGCAGAGGTCCAGGTAATACTAGATGATTGGTGTAATTTTCCACCACAACTTTGGAACAAGGTCCAGGTACATGTTAAAAAATGCAGCTCATGTATTTATTTATTTACAGTATTGTATTTTTACATTGGGCAGAATCCTGTGGAAAGGTATGTTTGCATACCTTTCCACATTTAATTACAGCTCACTGACGAGGCATCAAGGTAAATTGTCATTGCACAAATCAGCATGTGACCTAGCATATACAACCAGGCATACTGTAGATCAGTCTCAATTAGCTGTGGGAAATTATGCAGTCTTTACATGAACTCCAGTTGGTTTCTGATCGTTAATATATATCACACCTTTCCAGAAATAAATAGGGCTTAGTGAACGTAGAACAAACTGAAAGCAGGTTTTATAATAAGCTGTTAAAATCACTATATCCAAATCAATTAAAATCCTCTTAACAGTTAAAAATATTAGTTTAAAAACTCCCATTTTAAAAACTAGTATAAAAAGGTTCACCTTACACCTGCTATTCATACAAAGGGAAGTGAGATTCAATTCATCAGGTGTAGCTCAGACAGAAGCCAACTTTTCCCAGGGAACATCATGAGTAGCAGTTTTCTTGAGAGAAAAAAGCATAATAAAGATAGTAGCAAAAGCTTTTATTTTACTGAGTGTAACATTTTATTCATTGTTCCCATCTGCTTGAATTTAGTTTTTTTGGCTTATGGAAGGTAGTTAAGGGATGATTGTCAATGTGAGTCAAATGTATGATACCAAGTTCTAGCTGAAATAATTGAGTGGGGAAGGGACACCCTATAGAAATGTTTCTGAGTAATATCCAACATGTTTCTGAGAAATGATATTTTAACATTGCTTCCTGGAGCAGCAAAGAATGAATGATGTTCCAGAAAGAAATATGCTAGACCTTTAAAAAAATAGATTAGAGAGTTGGAATAAACATCTTGTACAAAATGCTTTCAGTCTTTAGGGGTGGAAATCGGGAACACTAGCTCAGGTCTGGTGGAGGGGGGGGAAGCATGAGATGGTCCCGGGTGAGGATAAAGTCTATTGTCCACTGACATGACTTTACCTGTCAATCACAAAGGTGACCAGGGGGCTAGATTAAGCAAAGCTTCATCAAGATTAACAAAGGAAGATTATTGACCTCATCCTGAAAGGGCAGAAGCCTGTTTTATCATTAAACCTTGGAAGAGGGATGTTCGGTGGCTGGTGGGAAACCCGTTTGGCAATTAGAATAGCAGCATTTGCGGTGATTAGCTCTGGATGGACTTGGATCAGAGATTTCTTGGGTCAACATTTTTTTCTTCTTTGTGCGGCGGGGGGCAGAAGGTGGGAGGGAAGGATCGGAGGGAATTCTCTACTGCCCCTTTGACACGAGGAAAGGAGAAACTGTACCGGTGAGTACAATGCCAATTGTTGTTGTTGTTCTATATTTTAAAAACGGAATGTTGTTGGAACACCCATTTGCGCCTTGGATTCTTCACAAGAAGGAGGACCGACTCTCTTAACGTCTCCCTGCGTGTGAACAGCTGCTAACCTCATAAAACTGTGAGAAGGATTAACATGGCCAGGGGCTGAAATGTAATCAAACTTGAACAGGTGAATGGGTCCCTGGTAGCAAGCAGTATTGCTTTAAGGAGGGAGGGGAAAAAGATCAAAACCACACTTCATCCTTTGCTGTGGCTGGTGACAACATTTTGCCAGGTTTCGTACTCCACTCTAGAAAAGCACTTTGTGATCCATGCTCCTATATACGCCGTTGTCATACACTGCAGTGCCTTGCTTTCTGATTTTAGTTGCTTTTCTTTCAACAGACAACAGATTTAAAGTGCTGCTGTCTTTCTCCTCCCTGGTAAAGCAGACAGTTTATTGAAATCTGTGCCTCCTAGGATAAATATTATAAAACTTTAGAATAATGTTTTTATGAACCAGTTGCTCTGATTAATTAGTTCCACATAATTCCGTGTGATCACCTTGTCCCCCACAAGCCAGGATTAGGACTTCTAGTTTAATCACGACCACCATGTGAAAGAGTTCAGAAAATATAAGATTTGTGTGGGATTTAACTCTTCTGAGTGTATCTGATAGTGGGCTAAATTTTAGGTGTGAAAAAGAAGTTAACATGTTAAATTATACATCTCCTCAATGAGGAGGGAGAGGTCTCCTGAGGTACATACCTGTCTTAGCTTTCCCATTTCACTGGTGTCAGGCGCTCTCTCAGCAATATGATCTAGGGAAAGCGATTCATTTTTATGCTGATGAAAGCAAATATAGTGTTTCATATACTCTCAAGGCATCATGTGAAGACTGTTGAGGCCCACGTAGCCTCTCATAAATATCATGTCATCTTCCAATGTCCTGAACTAAGGGTAGCAGATCACATATTTGGATACTTCCTTAGATCAAAAACTTACTTGCCTTTGGAAAGCAAGTGAGTGAGGAGAAAGGGTTCTACCCTACTCTTCTTCTTGATAAGTTAGCTTTCAAAGTACAGAGGTTTTTGTTTGCTTTTTTTTTCTTGGAAACTATTCAAATGTAATAGTTCTGGATACATTCTGGAGTGTCTGGTTAAATAAGGGGTATTTCCTATGCCTTCTCTCTCCTGTGTGTGGCTCTGACGACCCAAGTATAGCTTGAAAGCCTGTATACCACACCATGGTTTTGGAAGTCAATGGAATTTTTACGATACATTAAATAGCTGTATTTGCATTGCTGTCGACTTCCCTCTGCCTTCCAATTTATCAACAGCATCTCATGTTATTGACTTACAACACCTAAATACTGGGTCACAAGAAATCCTCATTCTGAGTTAGACTTGGGAGTTCCTGCGCAGGATTGAGTAATTCCTGTATAGGAGCCATCTATTCCTGTGCAGCATTTGTTAATTTCTGCATGGGATTTAAATTTGCAGAATCAAAGAGAAAGAGAAAGGAACAAAATATTTCTTGCAAGAATGTCAGGAATCACACTTGGCCAAAGGAGGTCTCATCTGAATTTCTCTGCATGATGAAACTGGAAAAATGGCCAAGAGTAAGACATTTAATGAGAATTTGTCTCATCCCTTATCTTTGCTTGGATGCAACAAAGCTCTGATGTGGCCCTGCTGCCACCAGGTATAGAAGGAAGAGACCATTGTGTGTAAACCAGCCTTTGAAAAAGAAACCAGGAAAAGGTGAGGCTAAAATGGGCCACTCTTGTGTGGGCATCCGGAATTGTGTGGCTGTTTTAACACAATAAGAGTTCTTGTGGCAACTGAAAGGCTTTAAATATATTGTGACATAGCCTTTGTAGGCAAGAGCTTACTTGTTACTTTGTCAGATCTGTGTGAAGACTGTCAACACAATTATAGCCCAGCAACAGAAGAAACAGTTTAAGAAACGCAAACAGCAAAGGAGCGTTTGTTGGGGGGGGGGGACACAGATAAAGGCCAAAAGGTAAGGGAGGAAAAGGAGGAAGATGTTTGAAATATCAGAAGGTGCGAAAGAAGGCTGGTGTCATCCGAACAAGCCAGAATGTGGCTATTAAGAGTCAGATCTATTAAAATAGGTGAGAATATGCTTAGTGACTTTAATGAGAGCCAGATTTCATCTTTGCTGGAGGAAGGCGGGTGCTTATGTCATTGGACTTCACATTTGCAAGCATCATTAGGATCATTGTTGTTCCAGCAGCTTTGTCTTTAAAAGAGTCTTTTCTTCAAAAAAAAAAGGGACCAGGGAAAGAGAAATGGAGCAAGGAGAGAGAATAAATTAGAAATATTTAAGCAACCTGATTCATGGAGGAAACATGGTTGCTTCCACAATCACTTGGGGCGGGGGTGGGAGGTGGGAAGATGACACCGTAGCGGTATGGAGCATTTGCTATCTGATTATTGCTTCATTTTGAAGAGCAACTAACCATCCTGATATTAACCACTTAAAAGAAAAAGGAAACAGGAAATTAATGGCTCTTAGGCAAAAAGACAAAAGGGAAAAAGACAAAAAGCCCCCAAAGGTTGAGCATAAAAAGCAGTGAAGGAGCAAACAATTAAAGGTAATCTATACCGTTGATATTGGAAAACCTGTGAACATTAACTGTTCTCATTTGGAGGGAAAATATATATAATGTTTTTCTCCTGAACGCTAATCTTTTCTCAGTTCAGCCTGTAATCTTAGTTGATCCTTGATGGAAAGTCTTTGTTCTCCTTGTTTTTGAAGCTATACTTCTATTTTCTTCTGCTTTGCTCTCCCCCTCCCCCTTATATAAAGGTCTTGAGAGAGGAACAAGCAGCAATGAACTCAAACAAACAAAGGATTTGTTGTTTCTTCTTTTCTGTGCGTGCACACGTTTTAGTTTTAGTTGCTGTTGTTTTATTTCCTAAGAGACGTTTCATATGGTCGTTGTTTCCCTTTTAGGAAGTTGATGGCAATAAAGTGATGTCTTCATTTGCCCCACACAACTCATCTACCTCACCCTCGAAGGCAGAAGATGGTGGGCGTCAAAGTGGAGAGTCCTTCTCTAATACAGCCCTTGGAACTCCAGAGAGGCGTAAAGGCAGCCTAGCTGATGTGGTGGACACTCTAAAACAGAGGAAAATGGAAGAGCTTATCAAAAATGAACCAGAAGGTAGGAGTTTACAAACAGGTAGAAGCTTTTGGTTTGGTTTTCTTTCATTTTGTTTTGTTTATCAGCCAGCCTTTCTTGGACATACGACTCCCAGTTCAACAACACATTCGCTAAGTGAGTTTTGTAAGCCAACAAATATTTCTCATCTCTATGGTAGGCTACCATGAGCATCGAAGATCCTGTTTCCTCCGTTTTTCCTTTCTCTTAGTAACTGTGTTCTTGAACGATGCTAAACCACTGTTTAATGTTCAAGGAAGAACCGTATGTGTCTTTCTTCCCTGTCATCCTCCAACCTAACCACGGTGAGGTTAAGATAAGAATAATCTGTTTCTCTATTAGTTTGATTGTGTATTGCACAAACCCTAAACTGTGGTTCATATGGACTGCCATTTGTCAATACAATCCTTTGAATTCAAATCCATGGTTAGAGGTTGGCCATCTGTTAACAAATTATGGTTAAGATTAGCCATGGTTTATCCCAATTCAGATTGTACAGCAAGATGAAATTAAAAGCCTTCAAATTCATCCTCATGGGTACATGAGAGGAGAACATGGAAGCATGGATATGCAAACCCAAGGTTTAGTCAGCACTTAAGAATTAACATTATGTGAACATAAGCCCTTAGTTTGTCTTTCATGACCAGTATTCTCTTTATCTGCTCCTCTAATGCAGGTAAAATGTGAGCAGGTTTTTACTGGCCTTGCACAAGGAAGCATTCACTACCTCTCGATAGGAGCGTAAATTTTGATGCATTGTAACATAGAATCTCCAGCTTGTGTGAGAGATCACACAGAAGGGTATTACCATTCACAATCTACATGCTAGGATTGACAGTCTCCAAAACAATATGTCTTCCAGATATAGAAACAAACATATTTGTATTCATCAGAAAATGTTCTCCTTTGCTTATCACATTAACATTATGTATTGTAAAAAAGAAAATGACAGCCTCCTTCGACTTCTCATGTAAAACACATATTTGCTGTTTTTGAAAACTATTTGTATGGGTTAAGAAATTTTCGCCAAATTAGATTCAGGCTCCTGTTGTTTCCTATTCTGATTTTAAATTGTTTGGTGTGTTTTTTTTTTAAGTGTATTGTGTGCCTCACCATGTGTGACTTTAAGGAAAGTCACTACACACTTCAAGTGCTACAAATAAATGGGCAAATGTTAAGCCTCACTCCCGGCATAAGCACAGAATGGAGTACCAAGTTTTGTTGCTACCTGCAACACTATGGAAGCAACAAGACCTACCTCCATTTGTTAGTCCCAGTTAGAATGGAATTTATGTCAATGTTTTCTTATCAAAGGAACATTGTTGAATGGATGTCCTCTGTCTGGGAATAATGACTGGATTTCATCCACAGATGCTGAGTTCCAATCAAAACTGCCTAAATCCATAAGAACAAGGAATTGAGCTAATATTTTTCATATCCCTAATTCCCATGCATGGGCTGAAATCTTGTCATGTAGTGGAGTGAGCTGCACTAGACTAGGCCCATTTGATCAGTGAGGATTTGTTAAGTCCACTCCTCCATAAGCTCCACTAATTCAAATGGGCCTACTCTAGTTGTGAGGGAAGTTATAATTAGTGTAGGTCCATCTGAACAGTGGAATTTATAGAGGAGTCAACTCACTAAATCGCCACTGATTCAATGGGCCTAAGCAACAGGATTTCAGCAACTGTTGGCAACTGTCAACACCCTATCTTGGAAGAAAAGTTTCAAGAAACTGAGGATATGGTACGACAGAGCTACTTCTCAGAGCACCATGGAAAAAGCTCAGATTTTGTCCTCATCCTCATCCTTCATAAGAAACTTTGAGGAGAGTGACCAGCTTTGAGTGTTTAGACTCCAGATTTGCTAGTTTCTTATTTCCTTCTCTTCCGTCTCTGCGCAGAGTTCGACAGGGCTGTTTTCCCTCAAGTTGATTCGGGGATCATAAAACCTATTAGAGAAATGAACTTGGATGCGAATAATTGACAAGAAGTCTCCATGCATTTTAGTTAATCTTCTTCAGTTACATATATTGTATGAACAGTTGGGTATCGGGGGGGGGGTGATCATTGCTTCTTTGCTTTGCTTTTGATTTGAGGAGACTTGTGTTGACTTGTGACATTTTGACAACCTCTCTGCTGTTAAGCAAGAAGCTTTTTTTAATGGTATTGTTCCTCTGGTCACTTCCTCATCTTGCTTTTCTAGACATCGGCGGCATGCTGAAAATAAGGCAAATGGTGTCACAGGAACTGACATCTTTGTGCCGGAGTGGTTATGAGAAAATCAGTTTAGAGGAACTGTAGTTCCATTACAATGGTTGATGGATTGTGACTGGAACAAAAATAGAACCGTAAATACTTCAGAATTTTTCACACCATTGTTAACAGCAGTAAAGCTTCATCCCTTGCAGGATTTGGCCAGAATCCAGTTGTATCTGTCAGCTATTTAGGTATGATCAGAGAAAAGTATTCACTGTGGTGACTGGGTTGGGGTTACAAAATACAGTGGGTTTCCATTATTTTCTACACAAAATATGTACTTATCAGCTGAAATCCTGTTGCATAGCTCTGTTTATATAACAGTGATGTCATTAACACTGGTAAATTGTGGCTAAGTGAAGTCTCCCTTTAGCAGTTTTGGGGATTTAGTGACTTCATTGCATTGTGCATGACTTGCATGTACCGTGATATCACCTTTAATCAGCAGCAATTTGCCTTTAATCAGCTGTGATTTGCTGCCGCTACTGCTGCTGACATCATCTCCATCATGCACACGAAGCCGCACGACAGAGTTTCAGCCACAGTGTTTTCCCTTTGATGCAGATATTTTCTTTTACCATTTAGAATGAGGCAAATGTGGTATAGAGTATGCCAGTGTGGCCACTGTGTGAGAAGACATATAATGTGAGAATCTTTATCTTTATCCACAGAAATACTGTGGAGGAGGAATTTCAGTCTCAAAAGGAATTTGCAAGACTGATTTTTGCACATAACCGTCAATGTGCAAAATTGACAACAGCGATAACAATTGCATTGTTGCCTAGCCTTACTAAAATGGTAGCATCCATTCATTTTGTCGAGATATTTGTAACGGAGCGGGTCATTATATTGTAAATTAAAGTCTTGAACGTATGAAATATACTCATGTAAGTAAAATATGTAAGAAAGACTGTAAAGTGCAAGCATACACCTTTTGCTGGCTAACAGGCAGAGTTTGAGGCTTGAGTTGCCTCAGGTTGGTGTTGCTGATTACAGAGGCTTTTTCTCTGTATACAGGTAGCTCTGTGAGAGCATTACTTCACTGCTTCAGTTCAGGAGTAGTCGTGTCACTCTGGTATAGGCGCAGTCATGCTGTTGTGTTATACTGGGTTGTGAGTAACCAGTTACTGTATATGGATATGCTGTTATGGTATTATGTTATGCTCTATGTGGATAAGCTGTTATGCTGACGATACAGTAAGCTGTTTAAGTTACATATATCAATACAGAGTATTTTTCTAAACTAAGCTTGGCCTGTCTTATGTTTTGCATTCAGAGTTGAAAAGAAAGAGCACTAATGTTTATTTTGGGTTCTTTGGCCGTGTTCTGAAGGTTGTTCTTCCTAACGTTTCGCCAGTCTCTGCGGCCGGCATCTTCAGAGGACTGGAGTAGGAACTCTGTCCATGCTCTGTCTGTTCCTACTCCAGTCCTCTGAAGATGCTGGCCGCAGAGACTGGCGAAACGTCAGGAAGAACAACCTTCAGAACACGGCCAAAGAGCCCGAAAAACCCACAACAACCATCAGATCCTGGCCGTGAAAGCCTTCGCGAATACAAAGATCACTAACTTCTGTTAAGTTTCCACCAGTTCTCTCCAGGGAGGCATATTCTTTCTCGAATCAGCTTAAAATGTTTCTGCTAGTACATGTTTATGTACACACGTTCAAAGTATAGCAGAGAAACTGTCGGCACGTCCGTTCATGCATTCATTTTATTTATACCCGACCTTTCTCCCAATAAAGGGACCTCACAAAATTTTAAAAGACAAATGTAGTTAAAATGTAATGAATTACAATATTAAATAGTGATTACAACTGAACAAAGTAATCTAAAAGGATTTAAAAGCACTTTTAAAAGGTTACAATACAATTTCCATCCCATTAAAACCCTTTCACTGACAGTACTTTCCTTGCAAAAAGTCTGCCTTGAATAGATAGTTCTTTGCCTGCCAGCAGGACAGTAAGGAGCCGACCACTAGGCATGCTTGTGAGAGTAGGGATACTAAGAAAAAGGCTTCCCTGGAGCATCTTAAATCCTAAGAATGTTCTTATAGCACTCGATAACTTGTTTGTGTTTTCATGATAATTCAGTATATCCTTTTATGCTTCCCGTGGATGTGTGGGTGGATATACTCATTTTCACAAAGGGAAAAGACTAGTTTTTGCTCAGAGACAATTTTTGTGCAAATTGCAGAAAAGATGATTTTTAAAAAAACCTCAACGTCTTCAGCCTCACACTGCAGGTGAGGTTCCCCCAAGAGCCATGGAAAGTCCTCAGAAATCCTAGTATTGACTGAGGCTGAGTAATTGACAATTTTTTTTTACTTCCTTAAACGGTGATACTTTTATGAATGTTTATAAACATCAACACTGATGATAACGATGGCGATGATGAAGAGAGTGTGAATCCGCATTGAACCGGAGTTTGGAAGTGAATTGGAACTGAACTGCCTCAGCATCAAAGCTTGGGAAACATCCCTACAGCTTTCAGAATCTTTGCATTATTATAAACGCTTGCTGTGATGCCTGGAGAATGTTGAGAGCTGTCGTTCATAAAGAGAACTCTTCCAAATTTTGATTGGTATCACTGAGCCTGTGGGGGAGCGAAGAGTCCAAGAAAAGGAAATAAGGAAAGTGCCCTTATTTCCTAGTTCCACCAATCTGCTGGTTGCCACCTTAGCAGAATGTGGAAAACGTCTCAAAACCCCAGGTTCTGTTGATTTTCATCTGCTTGTTACCTAGATTACCTAGGAAATTGCTGCTGCTGCTGCTGCTGCTGCTGCTGCTGCTGCTGCTGCTGCTGCTGCTGCTACTACTACTACTACTACTAGTAGTAGTAGTAGTAGTAGTAGTAATTTTAAAAAACAATATGAGACTCAGTACTCAGTATTTTTAGTTGCAGTTTCTACTGGGGACAAAATCTGAGTGATACCAACATTCACCAGGATAGTATTTTGGTTTCAGTAATTGTCTTTCCTGGATCTGTAAGAAGTTGCAAACAAGGCAAGCTTTCACGTTCTCGTCTTCAGACTTGGATGGCATAAGATTGAAAGTATTGGAAACAAACAAACAGTCAGACATAATAGCCATTGTCTTTGTAGTCACAGTGATTTGCAGGGTGCAAATTATATATTCGGTGAAAGACAACGAGAGTCAGTGTATCAGTTTGCAGCCTCGCCCTCCGACTTTTGAGTGGCCCAATAAAGAAAGTTCTCAAGGCAGAATTCTATTTCTACTTGTGGATTCCGTAGCTGTTTTTTTGTATTTTATTTTTTTTAAAAAAAACAAGAACTGTGCAAAAGCTCGTTGACCGGAACCTGCAAATACAGTGTTCCCAAACTTGTATCAACATGCCTGTGTGATGGGATTGTAAATTAGTTTGAATGTGCTATTGAATGGAGGCCACAATGAGAGTCTGCTAGAAAACAACTGCTTTGTTTAATGCTCGTTTACTCTCAGTCCTTTTCTTCTTCCCTGCCCTCCCCTCCTCTCCCATAAAGGGACATATCTGAGATCCTGGGACATTCTATTGAGTTTATTGACGCTGTGTGGCTTCAGCGTTTAGACATATTTCATAGCTTTGACTGGAAAGGACCTTCTGGAGATGAGGCCCATATCCTGTGTCTCCGGAGCAGATGATGGGGGGGGGAAGAAACCAGAACAGGGGGCGAGGTGGGAGTAGGTGAAAATGCTGTGTCTGAATGGGAGGCCATGCATACACCAGAGACTCCATTAAGCAAAGGTTACATTTAGACATAAGAATGTTAACAGAGCTCATGCATTATCTCAGCTCTCCTAAAATGAAAATGTATAGCACAAACAAAAGACCAGAGATTTGTGAAGAGATGAGGGAAGAGGTGTTGTTGGAATATGGGGGGGGGGGAAGGAGAACCATAGAATGCGGGGGGCTTTTAAACAAATGTATGCAGCAAAAAAATCTTTTCTTCCCTCCAGTCATTGTTCTATTGTCTTTCAAAGGCCATTAAAATGAACAGCAGGTTGTGATGAAAATTTCATTAAGCTCTAGTGAAATCATTATGAGGGTGCCATATTCAAGCTTCAGCTCCTTTCCTCATCGAGGAAACAACAAAAAAGCAAAACAAACAAACAAACAAACAAAAGAAAAACTGGATTAAAAAAATGAGGTGGATTTTATCCAACCTTCACCTCCCCAACCCTAATTTTAAATAAACAAAGAAGTTGAGATGTTGTAAGCATGAGGAAAAATGGAAAATATTACCAGAGCAGACTGCATTGGTTCACCTGCTCAAAAGCTGCCAAGAAAAAGTGGTTAAAAGTTTTTTTTTTGTTAGTATTTGTAAGATGGCTTCCTTGCCTTTCTTCAGAAGACGGTTTATTTCTTTTGAAAAAAGTGGCAAAGTTAAAAAATTCACCCCTATGTGTAGTAAAAGGAGCAAACTAGTTGTTACCTTGAAGACGGCGTCTTAAAAAGAGGAGAGCTGTATGAACCAAAATTGTTTGACATAGTTTCTGAAATGTACCTTTCTGATATCTCAAATCCCTCCAGGGAGATTAATTTTAAAAACACACCAAAATTAATTATCAATCTAAAAAACCAGCATCTATTTTAAAAGAATTCAGTCAATAAAAATCCAACTTAATGTATTCGCGAAGGCTTTCACGGCCGGGATCTAATGGTTGTTGTGGGTTTTTCGGGCTTCTTGGCCGTGTTCTGAAAGTGGTTCTTCCTAACGTTTCGCCAGTCTCTGTGGCCGGCATCTTCAGAGGACAGCAAACTGTGCTCTGGGTAGGCCTGAGAGTGGGCTCAGAGAGAGTGCTCAGGCCTACCCAGAGCACAGTTTGCTGTCCTCTGAAGATGCCAGCCACAGAGACTGGCGAAACGTTAGGAAGAACCACTTTCAGAACACGGCCAAGAAGCCCGAAAAACCCACAACAACCAAAAATCCAACTTGTTATTTCAGGGATCTTCCTTCCGTGCAACTAGAAAAATCCAAAACCTGACTCATGCAGAGTATGTATGAGTATCCTACAACTCACATGGATTTGCTCCTCCCCAGTGCCTGGGTATGAGAAGGGGAGTGAAGCTGACACCATTTTTTTGGAGGAGAGACAGGTTAGGTCTGATTTTTTAAGAATGGGAAAGTCTTCTAATAGTTGCTGGTGAAAAATAGAAATTAAAAGCTTGGAGTGCTCCCCTTGTAGGGACAGTGTTCCAGAGTCGGCCGATGGTACTGAGAAGAAGTGAGAAAATAAAAACCAGAAAGAGCTATATGATGTTCCATAAGAAGACATTATTGGGGAGGGGGGAAGAAGAGAAATTAAATCTGGGGTTGCCATTTTTCTATCGGAACCCTATAATCTACATCACATATAAATCCATCATAACCCTGTACATTAAAATGTAAATTTCTTTTCTATATCAGGAGCCACATATTTGTACATTTTGCACCTATGTGTAAGGATTTTTCAAACATGTCTTGACTACCAAATACTATAAGGCTTTTTCATGACGCTGCAAACTACGTATGGTTTAAACTATTGTGAATGGGCTTCATTTTCTGGCCAGACATGTGAGCAACATCACTTATCAATCAAGCTTTCTTTTCCATTGGACTAGTGATCCCCAGCCTTTTTTTTTCACTTGCACACTGCATGGCAGCCCATTTCCATAAATTGTGCCCTTCGGGCGGCAGGGCTAGGGGGATCCTGTGCCCTCTCGTCTTCAGGCCACTTTCTCATCACCTTTGGTACTGTGCACAAGCATGCCAGCAAAGGGGTTAAAATCAGTAAGGAACTCTCTTGTACAAAATGCCATTGATAAGAAAGGAGCAGGTGGCGGTTAGTGGAAGAGCAAGAAGAGACCCTGCCTTGAAGTGAAAGCCAATTCGCTGCGTTTTCACTGGGTAGGTGAGGAGAGAAGGAGGAAGTCAAGAGGATTTCTCACTGCTCAGGAGATAAATAAGTGACTTACAATGTTGATGTATGTGTCTTTTTTCATTTTTTTCATGCACCCCTAAATGTCCCGGTTTGTACCCCTGAGGGTACACATTTCCCAGATTGGGAATCATTGAGTTAGACCTGTTTAGAGAGACGTGGTGGCGCTGCGGGTTAAACTGCAGAAGCTTCTGTGCTGCAAGGTCAGAAGACCAGCAGTCGTAAGATCGAATCCACGCAACGGAGTGAGCTCCCGTCACTTTGTCCCAGCTCCTCGCCAACCTAGCAGTTCTAAAGCATGCAAATGCGAGTAGATAAATAAATAGGTACCACCATGGTGGGAAGGTAAAACGGCGCTCCTTAGTGTGGCTGGCCAGGTGACAACGGAAATTGTCTTCGGACAAGCGCTGGCTCTACAGCTTGAAAAACAGGATGAGCACCACCCCCTAGAGTCTGACATGACTGGACTAAAAATGTCAAGGGGAACCTTTACCTTAGAGGGTTTATGATCCTTGGGGCAGCTGTAAAGGGGGCCTTGGTACTGTTCCCTATCCAAGAACTCATGTGTGAAGTTGTGCTCAAACATAAAGTAGGGCTCTGGAACACAGATGAACTAAAGCAAGATGGGCTGGCTTTGTGGGAATTTGGAGCATCTTGTCTCAATTTTTCCTTCATTCGAGGCAAAATGAAGTTCTCGGCTTGAAAAGCCACATGTGCATTCCTTACAGATATTTTTGAAATGCTTTTCTTATCTTTCTCATTCACCCAGCCTTTCAAGTGGTATCTCCATGCTTTTCTGTCACGTTGCATGAGATCTAAGCCACATATCAATTGCTGTACCCACCTTTTAATTTATTTAATTTTTTGCTTGCATTGCTTGGTTTCTATTTCATGTGAATAGATGGCACAAATCTGCTTCATTTCACTCAAGTTCTTCTCTTCTTTTGTTTTGGTGGGTAGAATTCGAAGAGTTTGGTTTACCACTAATGCCACATACCACCAAGCTACTTCAGCATTTGTGTCTCCCCATCATAAATCTATTACTGAAGTCACCTCCTGCTATTTTAGTTGAGACGCCCCCTCCTTTCTAGCTTAGATTTCAGGAAGAGAGGAGTCAGTCCCCTTCTATTTCTGTCATGCAATAATATAGATAATGGAGTGGGTTTGGAATAGTCTTAGACTCTGTGACAGATCTCTAGCCCTTACTCCCAGGGGTGTGTGTTGACTGTGACATTTCTCTAGTGGTTAAAATCACTAGTGGGACGAGAGAGAAACCATATTTCGTCTCCTCCCTTTCTTAGGTTTTTGCCGGATGGCACTAGCATTCTGTTCTATTCCCATTCCTGGAAGGAACACATTGTGTGGCTGAAGTTGCAAGAGCAATGATCCTCACTCAATAGCCCCTTGGTTTTCTATTGTTTGATTTCTCTTTAGACTACTGGTTTGGTTGGAAAGCATCTTAACTGTATAGCCCTCTGTCTGTCTACATAAAGAATGAAATAGGTTCAGTAGGAATTTGCTAACTTAGTTTAACTTTTGCAAAGAAGTTTAAAGTGCTTTGCAAAATGAATTAGAAATTATTGTTTCACTTTCTAAATGTACAGGAATATGTCACTTTTAAAAAACTTAGTATTTTTTTCTCTAATCGGAGGTTGTCTTGAGGTGGGGTATTCATTTCTGTGACCTTTCCTCAGGCAATTACTACAAAGAGGACTTTTGTCACTGTAGTAAAATCGTCATGGGCTGCTGCTGCTTATATTCATCATTATAGGTCTGTTTTAGGGATGCATTCACCAGATCATGCAGTGTTACCACAAATGAATTATCTACCCTCTGTACACAAAGACTACAATGGCTTGTATTACTGAGCTTTATCCCACCTAACTTCAGAATATCTTTCTCTGTGATGCTAGACAGTCAAATTGACATCTTACCCCCCCCAGTTAGCTTATAATGTAATGTTAAGAGTGTGCCCATCTTTAATTATTCTGGGATACATCCTCCAGTACGTCAGTAATTTGATAGATAACTTACAATGTTGCAAGGTTGTCTAATATAGTAGTTCTCCAATAAAATCTGGAGAGTCACTTTTTTGCCTGTCATGTTCAGGTGTGGAGCTGGTTTGTTTGTTTGCTTATTTATTTATTTATTGGATTTTTACCCCACCCCTCTAGACCATGTCTACTCGGGGTGGCTTACATAGATTTGGTTAGGCTCCTTGTTTTGGAAGCATGCATTGCTTCCTTGTAAGCTTCTTATGAACATAACATAAAGTTACCAGAATTTAAACTTTTTAAATTGTTCGTTCCAAGAATAGCTTATAGGGTTTAAATTAGTCCTGTAGGTATTCTGCTTATTATTATATCAAGCTTTGATTATGTATGAAATAGAAAAGTAATGAGGCTCTGAATATACTCTGTCTTATTCATATACCCATCCCCATATACCCTAACTGACTAAAATCCTGTTGCTTTGCATAGTAAATCACACCAGAGTAGTCTCATTGAATCAGTGGGGATTTGGTGCCTCATTCATTCAAAAGGACCTAATCTAGTTCTGACAACTTTAGCAGACTAAGTCATAACTAGAGTAACCTATTTGAATCAACAGAACTTCATGAAATTCCCTCTGAATCAGTGAGCATTCTAGTATGACTTACTACTCTAAACAACAGGATTGAAGCCACTCTATTTCTGTTGGATGTTGTGTTATAAAACTTAATTTGCAATAGTTCTTGTATGTGGTGTATGTGTATTAGAGAGGAAGAGAGAGCAAGAAACCTGTAAATAATAAAAACAGCATAGGATTTAGTACTCCTCATTGAAATATGAACCCAGAAATCTCCTAATACTGTCAAACTTTTAATCACTAAATCTTGTTATGGAATCAAGAGGTCTACCTGTTCTATGAGCCATCAGTGTTCTAAAGGCTATCATTAATGGACACAACAAGAGAAGACCCTTTGAAATTTCAGGCTCTTTTCCCTTCTATATTTTTTTTAAAGCACATCTGATGAGGTAGAGAAAAGGGGGAGGAAAATAAAGTGATCAGAACCTGAGGAGAAGCCTCAGGATACTCTAATTGGCTGAGATTTGAGTCTTGTGTGTTTGGTTCCTCACCATCCTCTTTGACAAGGTCCACACTAAAGACGCTTTGTAATGCTTTCTCTACTGAAGGGCAAACAAGGGTACTTTACAGTGGAGGGCTTTCAAGTTTTGTTTCCCCCCCACCCCACCTTCCCGCTGCTGGGAAGGATGCTTCCAGTGCACCACGGCAACATGTTTCTGTGTGCAGCTTATGCTATGGAGAAAGGGGGGAAAAAACAACACCAACAACAGGAAGCCACCGTCTCTTCTTGTAGAGCAAGGCAGCAGGTCACTTCTGAACACCTTTTTCAAAGCACGACCATATGGAGACGCACAAACATGCAACTAATGATTAAAGAGGAGCAGAGGGTTGTGGGGAGGGGAAGAAAAAAGGAAGTAGGACATGAAGCACGGCTGTGTGAAAGAAAACCCTTAAATGCCGCAATGGTGGAGCTCTTTGCGATCAAGAATTTTGGTGTTATGATAAATGGCATAGTAAGTTTGAAGCATTGCCAGTTCCTCTTCCATCAAAGCTGTTTGCTCATTTCTCACCTTCCAGAGCTTTCCCTGCCCCCCAACTTTCTAAGAACTTAACACTGATAGTGAAAACTTGGTCTCAGTTGTTGGCTTGTTTTTCCCCTAGTCCCCATCAGTGTCTCTTAGAATCCCTTCCAAATCTTTCTTTCTTTACATCTTCGTAGCTTGAGAGCTTTGTAGGTTTTGGTTTTAGGACTGATAAAAGGACATCTAAGATGTTGGTACATCTTGGTACAACATCTTAGACAGCAGAAGAAATTAAAAGAGGGTCAAGTGAGAGGGTTTGTAGGAAAACTTTGCTTTTACTAGAAAGGCTGCTGTTTTCCTCTGCCACTGCGTGAAAGAATGAAAGCAATATTTTACTATTCAGCTATTCATTATTTGGGCTGCTGTAAAACTGAAGAGAATTTGGCCAATGGATCATATGGGCTTAGGCAATTAAGGAAGTAGATTTACATCGGAATCAAAAGTTATAGTTGTACAATTTACAGGCCCAAGTCCTTGCGCAAAGTTGTGTTTCTGTAAGAGTAATTGCAAAAGTTGCTATGACTGATGGACAACTGCCAGACGTGTGCTGTAAACATGCGAGGTATGCAGTGGGGTACACAATCTAGTGCCACGTGTGACATGTGAGCAGCACTTTCTCAGTTAGTGGTTAAATTCTATTATTCCTCTTGCACACATGGAAATATCCAATAAGATTCTGTTGAGATGAAGCATTAGTCGCAAGCAGTTTTTCACACTGATTTCATTTCACTGGGACCCAGCTTCACCTACTTCTGTAGATACCATCTACAATTTTTACGAGTACTTTTATCAAAAATGGGGCTGGATAGCTCAAGGGTTTAGGTATCTGGCTGCTGAACCAGAGGTTGGGAGTTGGATTCCCCACTGTGCCTCCTGCGAGTAGAGCCAACCTGTGTAGCCTTGGGCAAGCTGCAGAGTCCCAGACCTGCCCCCAGAAGATAGGAATGGCAAACCACTTCTGTGGATTCTCTACTTGGAAAACCCTGAAAAGGGTCACTATAAGTCAGAATAGATTTAATGGCACATGATTATTTTTTTATTATTGTTAATCAAAAATATTTCCATTTTGTAAGAAGAAAACTCTGTGGGATAAAGAGGGGCATCTTAGGCAGTCCTGATTATTAGCAGATACCTAGTTATCTGCCTGGCTTAGTACTGACATATTGACTATTGATTGTCTCTTCCCATATTTGCCCTATGACTTGTAAAGATCCTCTTTGGATGCTTAATAACCAGCAAGTGAAGGTATGTTCACTTAGGGCCAATAAGGAGCATCTCTCACATTTCACGCTCCAGATTTAGAAACAGCTTCCTGAAAGTGGTTTCTCAGAACATTTCCCTGATGTGGTTCAGGAGCTGTCACAACATTTTCTTCTTCAGGAAGTTGTTTGTGCATTTGACTGCTGGGTATGTGCTAGAAATTGATGTATTACCAGTTTTATGTTGGAAATTGATGCTGCTAATTTGGTTGTTTTTCCTGTTAATGATGTTATTGCTATCCATCCATGTTCTGGTGTGGCTTTTTAGTTTATAACATCCTGGAACCTAGATTATATGCAGGTTGACATGGAGAGCAGAATGGAGCAGAGTGAGGTGGATACTAAAGATATCCTTTGTGCTTTAAATTACACATCGCAGTCATTTTTCTTGTTGCCACAAGGGTGTTCTTCCCCCTTAGTGTCCGCATCATAATATTTGTGAGACTGATTTCACACATTTGCATGAATGCACAAATTTAGAATTATGAAAATGGCTGCTATTGTGGATGGTAGGATTGGGTGCATTGCCTATGTCTTTGAGAGCCATTGTGGTGTCCTTTTGTGCTTACAGTGCTATGCAAGCTTAACATCTCGCAGAGAAAAGACACCAGAGACATTTTGGAGTAAGAAAGAAAGTTAGTTACTTAGTTAGTTATTTCTTGGCGTCTCGCTCTCACATGGAAGGTGAGATTTCCTGTGGGAGGCTTAAGAATTGTCAGCAGGCTCTATCACCCCAGCACATCAGCCTGTTTCAAGAAGAAAGAGGACCTTAGTTAGCTTTCTTCTCATCTCTGGCTGATTCGTGGAGGTTTTTTGCTGGGAAACAAAAATGTGTGAAGTGGCAGTCTTCTGGGTATGTAGATGTTTAGGTTCTGTGCCTCAGGAGATACCTAGAGGAGGTCTCTCTCTCACACACACACCATGGTTCTATGCCATCAAGTCAGAAAAGCAACCCAAATAGGGCTTTCAAGGTAAGTGAAATATTTGAAGAGTGGTTTTATCAGTTTGCCACCCTTAATGAGCTTTCATGACTGAGCCCGGATTCGATCCTTGTTCTCCAGAGTCACTCTATCCATGATGCCATACTAGGAATCCAACAGAAAATGGCTATACCAGTGGGATATCTACCTTCCCAGCAGCGGCCTGGTCAGAGATGGAGCCAACGCGGGTGGCCGTGCTCGTTTTGTGTCGAGTGTCTTTTGGAAGAAGCTGCCAGTTTTGTCAGACTCATTCCCAGGTTGTCTTCGGAGGCGCCTCTGACCCAGCATGTTAATGTACAAATATACACCACAGATGGTGCCAGCCTTCCCCCTCCCTCCCTCTACTTCTCTCATGGCTTTTAGGGGATGCCATTTATGCAAGAGTGAAGAGGCAACCACCTGTTTCCTAGGCTTCTTGTCCTGCCTATTTAAAGGTTGAGACCTTGGGTGAATAGTAACCCTCTAATCTAGGCTGCCGTTTCACTGAGGTCTCTCGGTCAGAAGCAAGAGATTCCCCTGCCCCGTACACAAAAGACACACAACCTCTTTTTCTATTTGCCTGTTTTCCCGAACCCCGTCCGAGGCAATTGCCATGCCCGTGCATATTAAAATTAATCAGACCTCCTAGGCCTGTGGGGCTTCAACATGGCAAAGTGGATATCAAGCGCTTGCCCTAATTAAAAAGGCCTACTTGGCTTATCTCTAGTGGGTGCTTGGTCTCTTTTTCACTAATAGGAGTTGCTTATGGAGGAAGCACGGACGGCGCTACGGCGTACGGAGGGTGTACTTGAAAGTTTTTGGCAACACCTGTGCCCAGATTGCTGAGGGCGAGAGAGCTCCCTGGATCTTTTCCTAACTGCCCTCTTTGAGAAGGGAAGGAGTGGCAGGGAATTGTAAGTCCAGCAATGAGGAAAAGCCAAGAGCCGTGGTGAACATTTGGCACAGCTTGGTTAAAGCTGATTAAGATGCCCTGTGATCCAATGTGTTCGCTTTTGAAGCCCAACTGGGCTTCTCCTAGGCTGCTGTTTGTGCCGGGAGTACAAAGATTAATATTCTGCTCCTCCTGCCATTACTTGGTGAAAATCACAGTCCTGTCCGTCTGTCCGTCCGTCTGTCCTTCCGTCCGTCCTTCCGTCCGTCCATCCATCATCTATCTATCTATCTATCTATCTATCTATCTATCTATCTATCTATCTATCTATCTATCTATCTATCTATCTATCTATCTATCTATCTATCTATCTATCTATCTATCTATCTATCTATCTATCTATCTATCTATCTATCTATCTATCTATCTATCTATCATCTCCCCCCTTCCCTTTCTCAAGACAGGTTACATCATTAAAAGATTAAAAGACAATGTTAAAAGCTAAAAAACAGTAAGTTTACAAATATTAAGAAGGATCAAACAGATACCATCACTAAAAGATGGTAAACAAAAGCCAACACCAAAACCGCATTCAAAGCAGTAAGGCACAACCATCCACTTTAAAACCCCATTCAGGCACCCATTTATTAAGAGAAAGCGGTGCTTAAAGAGGAAATTTTCACCTGCTTGTAGAAGGACAGCAAAGATGGGGCCAGCTGGCCTCCTGTGGGAGGGAGTTCCAAAGTCTGGAAGCAGCAACAGAGAGATACTTAGACATACAGCGACATGAACCTGTGATTTTTCACCCTTTGATGACTGGGCTAGATTTGAACTAGAATTGGACTCAGGTGCCTAGGATGGTGTGGGAATTCATCTGGGGGAAGATCCAAATGTGAGCCCTCTTGAACACTTGAAACAGGGGGCTCCATAGTTATAACTAGTCATTTTGCTGCTGCATGGGTTACACTGGGGTCATATGAACCTGGCATATATAGGGAGAGGATGGAGCAGTGTATCAGTCCCAACCACTGTATTTGTGATCATGCAAGATGGTATGCTTGACATTCCTCATTCACATGTTTAAGCTACCTGGGAATGAACTCCTAGATTCACCGTGAATGAACGATCCCTCATATGCACAGGAAATCGAATTCACATGTCTTCCACAGTCAATAAGGGCTTTACCAGCGTAAAGCAGCTGTACCTCACCATACAATCATCAGCAAACATGGAGCTCCTCCTTTTATAGACATAGGCAAAGAAGCATGTTTCTGCAGGAGTCTGTGTATGGCAATCTCTTTTTAAGGAGTATTAAATGACCCCCTGCTTTTTATAATACAATTGGTGTTTGGTTTCTGATAGCTTTCCATGGCCAGTTACTGGAGAGTTTCTTTGATCAGTGTTCATATTAATTCAAATGTAACTAAATAATGAACCCTAATAGCTGACCATTTAGATGCATTGGAAGTTGCTGTATGGTGTGCTGGTTGTTGACATCTAACCGTGTAACCTCTACTTTGACTGACAGGAGTTCAGGGGTAGGCAGGAGACTTTTCTCCTTTCCCCTACTTGAGATTAACCAAAGAAGCCAAGGACAGAATCCAAGAGCTTTTGCATGCAAATCACTAATATATGGGCCTATCTCAGAGTCCTGTTCTCAGATTATTCATGCAAGTGAGCCAAGCAAAGTGAAATTTCCTCTTCCCCCATTTTGAAACATTTCCAGCTCTTCATTATGTAAATAAAGAATTTCTTCGTTCTTCATTCTCCTGTCCAGTAAATCTCACTCTTCAAACCTCTTTGGACACTCAACAGACCACATCTTTATGTATTTTTTATCAGTTCAGAGTGACCTTCTGAATCCATTGATTCAATCAAGAATCCTTAATTCACAAGTGCAAAAATAAAATCACCCAGTTGTCACCCAGATTGTGAGTGAAGCAAAATGGTCCATCTCTTTTAAGACACAAGACTCCAAGTGGTGAAAGTCCTGGAAAGTTGGATGAAACTTCCTGCAGACTTTTCAAGGGGGTCTCTTGTAGGATTGGCAACCACCCATTTCCCCTCTCCCTTTAGAACTAGCCCCCTAGAACTCATGTGGCTTCCACTAGTGGAAACGTAAATGCTGGGCCATCTGGGTTTTTGGTCTAAGCCAGTGGTTCCCAACCTTGGTTTCCCCAGATGTTTGTGGATGACAACTCCCAGAAATTCCCAGAAGCCTTCACTGCTAGTTGTGAAGGCTTCTGGGAATTTTAATCCAAAAATATCTGGGGACCCAAGGTTGGGAGCTACTGTCTATAGCAGTCTTAATTTTGACATTTCAGTTTAAATCAGATTAAATTCAGATTAAAATGAGAAATGACTGCTAACCTATTTTCGTGTCCTATTTCATTCTTTTCATCTCCCCTCCCTCCAGAGTTCAGAAAGTTATTTTTTAAAAGTAACTCCTTCTGTTACTTATTACTTATTGGAACCAGGTTTCTGTACCATTATTTGTGGTTTGAGCATTCATTACCATTATTTGCGGTTTAAGCGTGCAATTAATCCATTCTATTGCACTTTATTTGGGTCTTGTTACAAATCAACCAGGAAAATGCCAAGAAATCTCCTCTGGTTCCCTCTAGTGTCAGATTCTGATACTACAAAATAGCAATATTTATAAAACTACAAAATGAAAACCTAAACCACTGAGCTATCCAGTGATACTTCCCTTGCCACCTAAAAGAACCTGAAATATTCCTTTCAAAATGTCTCTAAAAATGTCTTTTAAAAGTAATTTTTGAGAGTAACTAAGCATTGGTTGTTGTGGGTTTTTCGGGCTCTTTGGCCATGTTCTGAAGGTTGTTCTTCCTAACATTTCGCCAGTCTCTGTGGCCAGCATCTTCAGAACACGGCCAAAGAGCCCGAAAAACCCACAACAACCATTAGATGCCGGCCGTGAAAGCCTTCGCGAATACATTAACTAAGCACTACTCGTTTCTTGTTAGACCTAAGGCACTTTGTAACTACATGTCGTGTTATATATGTGAAGATTCTCAGTCATCCAGGTGGGGTTATCTGGAAGTTGAGACATGGCAACTGGCCTTCTTTCTTGTTAGGCTGAAACCTTTCGCTACCCACCAAGTAGCTTTTTCAGTACTAGTTGTGTTATTTAACTCAAAACACCTAGTTTCAGGTAACTACGTAATTTTTAATACGTTAAATTCCAAGCTTTCCTCTCCTTTTGGTTTTAGTATTCTGGTAAAGAATTTTGGGAGAGTCTCTGTATTTCCTATCATTTGGGTTGGTACTGTGGTTTTGATGGCATTTTTCCAGTTGCTGCAGTGGGTTAGGGAGTTATCTACTGAGGGTGAGGAAATCGATGCATGTGTGACCCAGGTCGGAGGGAAGGTCACGGTGGCAGTATTGCTAGGCCCCATCTGTTGTTTCACCCTGGTTGCTGTTTGTTGTTCTGATATCGCAACATGAAGTGTTCAGTGGGGATGTCTGTGAAAGGAAGGGAAAAGGACAGACGGAAGAGGGGACAAGATGGGGAGAGGGGCGTCTATGAACAGGAAAAACCCCTTGCAAGTCAACATAACTTTCATCATATTTATTGTTTGGTTTGTTTACCTGTACTATTCAATATTTGGTGAGAGAGACTGAGAGAGAGAGAGAGAGATTGAGATAGACTTTGCATGCTGCTCAGAGTGACAGGGACCTTTTCATTAACTCCCATCCTTCTGCTTTTGTCCAGGAACAAACAACAACAACAAGCCAACAAAAGTTTTCTGTTTGCCGTTTTTCCCTTTTGTTGCTACCTGCCTGCCTCTTGCTGAAGGCTACCCCTCCCCTTCCTTTGTGATTATTACCGTTCATCTGAGCTGATTTGACACATACACATATTTATGAAATGCTGTTGATAAGTGTCCTTTTTTGTCAGATAAAACGGCATTGAGGGATCTAATGATGAAGGTTAACTGCGCTGGGCTGCTGGAGAGATTTTGCTTTGTTTTATTATTATTTTCCCCCTATTTCTAGGCTTGTTGTCTTCCATCACCCCTTATCCCTCCCCATTCTCTCCTCCAGAGTGGGTTTTATTTAAGGGGGGAACAGTACCGGGGTGGCTGAGAGTCGGGAGGGGGGAGACGATGACTCTTTCTGTGCCGCCTTCTAAATAATGTGCTGTTAGTGCTTGCGCGACACAGCGCACGGCTTTCTGAAATGTTTAGCCTTGATTTAATTCGTATTTAAGGTCTCCCCTCCCAGCGCATTAATATAATGTCAGTGTAGAAGGCAATGCGCGCCGTAATTACTGGAGAGAGCAGTAGTTGGGGGAAAACAGACGGTAATTGAACACATGGCTGTTTATTACAACAGGACAGTGCTTCTACGCTGGTATTTAGGGCATTAATAGGGAAGAATTGATTTGTTGTTTTAAGATGAATTCAATCACTGTTACTTAAGGCCTTTGTTTGCTGTGGCCGAGTTATGCGTTGTTTGTATAATGTGCCCGAGAGGTTTTATCCACTGCAGTGTGGCATTAGTCATGTGGAGGGCTTGAGTGCAGAAACCCTTTTACATGAACAAAAGAATTTTTTTTTCCTTGGGATCTATTTATCTTCCTCTCTAGTTTTGTTACCCTCTAATCTCATGTGTGGCTCTCTGGCCCTCCCTCCCTCCTCCTTCTTTCTTTTTCCCCTTCCTAAACCATTTTTCTTAAATCAGTATAATTCCATTTTGCCTCCCTCAGAAGGATCTTTTTCTCCTCCCTTTGTTTGTTTGTTCTTTTTAACCTCAGAAATTGGATTTTGAGTGACACGAAAGAAGTCGGGTGCAACCCGGTGCAAACAGGAATGTTGTGCCCCAGCTTGTAGAAGAGATGAATTGAGGGGAAATAAAACCCAACCCCGTGTTCTGCATTGGGGAGGGAGATGACTAATTCGGAAGAATATCAACCTGAGGTGGGTTCTCTCAATACTTGCCTCAGAGCAGCTGAAACAGCACCTCAAGAACCTACAGACAGCTTAGCAAAGACCAACAGCCCACCTACTTGAACACCCTGTTTTTGAGAGTACTGTAGTAAGTCAGATGATTTTAGAAAATCCACCCAGTATGAAGCCTGTGCCCTTTCTTACCTGTTTATTCCAAATATTCTGAGTTCCTCAGAATAAGGAGGCCCCATGAGTAGAGACATATCTTCTACATGAGCATGGGAAAATATAGCTTTCTGGATCTGAACTTCCAGAACGTTTTCCTGGGGGAAAGCAACTTGTCCAATATCTGCTTTTCATAAATGAACTAACTTTGTACTGTGTTCCGTGGGACATTTATCAGAAAGAGTGCATAGTTAGTTTGATATTATGAGAGGAGGAAGAGAAGAAACCAAAAACAGACAGAGGGAGAAGTAAGAATGCCAGTTTTTGCTTGTCCTGCCCCTGTGCAGGGAGTGGTAAGACAGTGAGATTTTTTTTTTTACCAAACGGTGGTAACTAACACTTTATTTCATAGGTGTGGAATAAAAGAATTAGGGCATTAGATATGTTGGATTCAATCTGCTGATTAAGTGGCTGGCAAGGGGAGGGTTGTAGAGGCTGGCTTTTCACATTCACATATTCCTTGTAGCCCCAGGGCCATTATACTAAATTGGTCTGTGTCGGCAGGCATCACCACACCAGGTTAATTATTGCCATGGTTTGGGAATTTGATTTTGCAGACTCCAGTTCTCCAGTGAACATGTTCAGTAGCCATGCTGGCTTGGAGGTTATGGGAGATATAGTCCAAAAACGTAACTTCCGCAGCCTCAGCTTGTCTTGTGTGAGTACGTACTTTTTTTTTTTTTTGGCCAGATCTAAATTTTCCTTCAATCTATTTGTTTGCATGGTCTGAAAGTGACAGTATTATGAAAGACAACTGAACACATAATTGATGTGTGAGTGGAGAAGGGTCATTTGATGTGTTCACTTCTGCAGAAATATCTTTTAAAGCTAATCATTTTGTTGGTTTTAATGCCCTTTTTTGTTAAGTTTGTTTTATTGATCCTCGTTAGCTGTCTTAAAAATATTTTCCAATGGAATGGTGGGATGAAAAAGTAAATAATCATGATGATGGTGGTGGTGATGATTATGATGATAATGATTGGTGTAATCATCAATGCCCTGCCCTGCCAGAAAGACGAACAAGTGAGTCCTAGATCAAATAAAGCCTGAAATATCTCTCTGAAGGCAAACATGTTGAAACTGGGGCTGTCTTACTTTGGGCACATCATGAGAAGGACAAATTTGCAGGGAAAGACAATAATGCCGGGAAAAGTTGAAGGCAGCAGGAAAAGAGGAAGACCAGATTTGAGATGAATTGAATCCATCAAGGAAGGAAGCCACAAGCTTGAGTTTGCAAGAGCTCTGTAGACTGTTGAGACCACCCATTCAGCCCATAACAACAGCCATCTATCAATATTTGCTTGCGTTAGCAGTGCAGGTGACTTTTGTCTGATCCATATTTTTAGGAGAACTTTTTGAAAATTTACAGTTTTCGTTCATCAGAAGGAAACATCAGAAAGTGATGTTTCCTTCAGCATCAGAAAATGGTTGAAATTTCGTTTTGACTTTTTAAAAACAAACAAACAAACAAGCAATTCTGAACATCAAACGAAATAGAGGCCAGAATCCTGTTGCTTTTAATCAAATGTGGGAGTGAAATTGCAGAAGCCACTGTAGCTTATTGATGAGGTGTTGGGGGCACAGGCTGGACACACGACCAAGTCACAGCCAGGGACGCAAATAATTTGGGACGGACATTTCGTCAGTTAGCTGTGTGAGTATCCATGATATCACTTCCATTACAGAGTAAAAAGCAGTAGAATTTCAGCCAGAGAGATTGCTGATCCAGAAAGAAAGCTCTGGGTGTTAGATCTTAATAATCTTGCTTTGAATTCTTGTTTATCAACCTCATTTATGGTGCTGAATTGGGGCTGTCTTTTTCCCTTCCTAATAGTCTGCACCTTTCACAGCTATATAGCAATTTATTTATTTATTTATTTATTTATTTATTTATTTATTTATTTATTTATTTATTTATTTATTTATATGCCACCTTTCTCCTAATGGATCCCAGAAGGTTTATGATATTAAAAGAAAACAAAGTTAAAAGCTAAAGAATAATTTCAATATTGCAAAAGTATTAAGCAGAAAACATGAAAACTCACAAATAAGAGCAGTATTTAAAATACAAGTAAAATAACAGAATAAAATAATCCCTTAAAAAAATCCCCTTGGTCAACCACTCATTTTGAAGTCATTTAGAAGAACTTTGTAACTCCAGCTGTGGGGTTGGATTTATTTTTTTAAAATCAAATGGGGAGAACGCAAAGCTGAAGTTCTTTGTCCCTCAAGGAAACAGAAAATTCAGAAACTTCTTTCCAAACATGTGCGTGTTTATGATGTTACATGTAGGTATTTATGGAAGAGAGGGTATGTTCCCCTCCACCCCTTCCTGAGGCCTGGATGGCAGGGCCAGGTCCTCTACCATGATTTCCATTGATTCAGCAGGTGAGTTAATAGGTGCAACAGGTATTATGGAGGCACTGTAGAGTTCACAGAGTTCTCTTCCCTGGTCCCTTCTCTGGGTCCTGTTCGTTCTGTGTCTTGAACCCTGCCTAGATTCACTCGGGGTAGAAATTGGTCCTCCAGCTGAAGCTGCTCCTCCCTTTCCTGAGCCAGCTGCAGCAGTCACCTCCAGCGTTGCTTTTACGTGGGGGGTGGAACACGCCCATTACGGTATGGAGGAACAAACAAGCAATCTCACAGCTGGTCCCACTGTAGCAGTGTGTGACGCTGACTCCCAGGTTCCTGGCTCCAGGTGAGGGTCATCCATGTACTAGGCTAGGAGTCTTGGAGGGAAAAGGGCTCATCCACATCCCCCAGGGTGGAGAACACTGGCAGTTGCTATTCAGTCTTCTCCAGACAGTCCTCCTCTTCTTTTTCCTCCTTCTTTATTTCCTTCCTCTCACCTGCTTCCTCAGGCTTATCAGCTGCCCCAGTGCCTTTCTCCTCGATCTGTCATTCTTCCATCTCTCTTTCCATCTCCCTACCCCTACCTCCTGGCTGATGGCTGTTCTCTCTTCCTTCCTGAATCCAGGATCTTGAGGAAGTCCTCCAGTGCACTGGTCCCTAACCTTAGGCCTCCAGATGTTCTTGGACTACAACGCCCAGGAGCCTTCACCACCACCTCTGCTGGCCAAGATTTGTGGGAGTTGAAGTCCAAGAACATTTGGAGGTCCAAGGTTGGGGACCACTGCTCCAGTGGATCTGTAGATGAGGCAGACAGCCTGCTCAGGGCAGCAGAGCAGTGTGTCATAAGATTAGCTGGCCAAGGCTAAACCATGAGATTTCAGGGAGCAGGTTGTTGTGATGTCACAGGGTATGAGGCAGAATGGCTCCATGCAACAAGAAGGTTCATGAGTTGAGATGCAGGCACTTCATTCCCTGCTGGCACAGTAGGTCCAAGTGCATGTATTCACCAGATGTTTCGCCAGGCGCTTCCCCTGACTTGTTGTTGTGCTGATGTTGCTCCAGCACATGTATTAATACCTTGTGTTGAGTCCATGAGCTCTGATTCCACTGAAAGTGTGCATGGATACGAGGATCTTGGCTATAATTCCATACCACACTCCCAAGTCAAACTCTCTCCAGCCTGCATTTTGCCTTGAGAATCTCTTTCTTAGCGACGGCCAGCATGTTCAAGCAGAACCAAGCCTCAAGGGTTCAACACAAGGTATATTCCTGGTGATCTGAATAAGCATAGTAATTTCCCAAGACTGCATCTGGTGTCCTGAGACTTGCCAAACCTAGAGTGTATGGGCAAGCATGCTGCTATCCCATTGCATGCAATAGCCCATCATTTGGTTAAGTAGCTCTTTGTTTGATATCCTTCTAGACTTAAGGACATGTTACAAGCTTTCTAAACTTTAGAAATACATGAATGCCCTGTCTTTATAAAACTTAAAAGTCACAGAGAAGATGATGGTGGCAATGGTGATTATATTATCATTTCTGTGCCTTCTTTTTTGTGCCTAGTTTTGGCGATATCATTCTTCGCAGAGTTGTTCTTGTTGTTTGTAAGGCAATGCCTTCTTTAAGTCTCCTGAAATAATGGCTTCACTGCAAAGGCAAGAGTTCAGTGCCTTCTCAAATCACAGGTTATCGCTTGCTGCTGATCCATGGTAACAGGTTAGAACTACGTACCTCTGTCAAACAGAGGATGATCATAAGCTTTTGTGTGAATGGTAGTTTTCCTATTACTAATCATGTAGTCCACCTCTGAAAAGACTGTGCCACAGGTTTTCTAGCAAGGCTGTGTTTGTGTGTACAGAACATGCAAACAGTGCTTTCTACCTCTATTATTATCCTAGCTTTCTAATCTTACCTGGTGTGCAAATAAATCCCCTTGGTAGCAAAAGTGGAAACCTAGTCCAGGAGCACTGCAAAAGAGACACAAAAGTGATGAGACACAAGGATGCTGCCTTGCCTCACTTTGCTCTTAATTATAGTACCTTGTGTTTGTGGATCTGGTCCAGATATTGAAAAAGTTACTTTTTTAAAGATTATGGTTCGTAAAATTACACACCTACCATAGATGCTCTGGAGTTATAGTCTCAAAAAGTAACGACTGTATTCCCATCTTGGATGCATCCAAATACGATGTTATGTGTGTTGGAAGGTCCAACTGAAGTTTTGAAGCATTTGACTTATTTTCTCTCGGTTCTTGCAAAAATCTGTATTTCTGTGGGATTCTGAAAGACCAACTTTTCCAATCTTCGATGAGGTTATGTGCTGGGGAGATGCCCATTTTTCTCCAGGTTCTTATAGAGATCTGTATGGTTGACCAGAACTGTGATTCATTGGTGAGACGAACGAAGGCTTTAGAATGTTCTCTGGTTGGTCTTTCGAATGCTACCTCTATTTAGTTATTCTGATTGTATCTGTTCTTATTACTCTCTCGTAGCTGGCAAGAGAGTAATCAAAACAAAAGATCATCAGGACAAAGGGAACCAAGACCGATATCATCCACACTCTTGCATTTCTGATCACTATATATGGGTGTGAAAGCTTGGACAATAAAAAAAAAAAGCTGTCAGAACAAAAACTGAATAATTTGAAATGTGATGTTGGAGGTGCTTTTTCTGGACTGCCAGAAAGATAAGCCAGTGGGTCCTGGATTAAATCGAGCCTGAACAATCTCTAGAAGGGAAAATGCTGATGCTGAGACGGTCCTCCTTCGAGGACATTGTGAGGAGGCAAGATTCTCTGGAATGTCTGTGGGTGTCTGTGTGAATTTCGTTGTATGGGTATGCTATGTATATACGGTACTTACAATGGCAATAAATTTATTTGATTTGATTTAAAAGATAATAATGCTGGGGAAGCTGGAAGGCAGCAGGAAAAGAGGAAGATCAAATATGAGATGGACTGTCTCCCTAAAGGAAGTCACAAACTTGAATTTGCAAGAACTGAGCAGGGCTGTTGAAGACAGGACACTTTGGAGAGGGTTCGTTCATAGGGTCTCCCTAAGTCGGAGGTGACTCAACAACACATCACAACAACTGGCACTGGGGTATCGTATTTAGCAATCATCTCTCAGCCCTGATGCTGCACTTTGGTCTGTATGCAATCGGAGGTAGCAGGAATTCTGCTCCATGTTTCATGTCCAAAAAAGGAGGCAGATGTCAGAGGGAGTTATATCCAGCTAACATCCCCAAATATAGACAGTTATGAAATAATGAAAAACAAACAAACAAGCCACCCCTTCACTCATCCCGCAAAAAGAATTAAAGCATTAAGGGGAGAAAAAAAAGCTTGCTTGATTCCTGCAACAGATGTTGGCAGAGCGAAATTCTTTGCTGCCTTTATTATCAGGTGGGGAAAATACCACAAGCTCTTTTTCAAAGGAGGAGAGAAGTCTGTCTGTGGGGAGGATCCTGCAAGAAAGAGGCAGAGGGACCAGCCGCTCCGGTCACAGAAAGACTGTGTTCGCAAACTCACTCTTTTCCTCTACCCTTCCTGCTTAAATGGAAAAAAAATTATGTAGATCAATAAATAATCAATCCATCAGTCATGTGTCAACAAGTCAGTTCTGACTTAGAACAACTCCTTCAAGGTTTTTCAGGTGGTCAAGGCTCAGGCGTGGTTTACCATTCCCTTCTTCCTGGGATCAACTTTGGACTGTGCAGCTTGCCCAAGGCAACACAGGCTGGCTACTCTCGCAGCAGGCGCAGCAGAGAATCAAATTCCCAAAGTCTGATTCTGCAGCCAGATACCCAAATCATTGGGGTACCCAGCCAGCTTAAAAAAACAAATCCTAGTTCATTTCACACATAGCAAGAATTTTATTTATTTATTTATTTATTTATTTATTTATTTGAATCCCAATGCATTTTGCTAGAGCACAACTTCTATTTTTTTTTTTTAAAAAAAATCTAAATAAATGAGTAGGTAAGAACAAAAGAATTTGCGTTCTAGTGTAATGCACAGGAATCCTTTCCATGAGTGAAAGGAACTAGGAGAGGCAAAAGTAATGCGTCTCTTGGGTTTTTATGTTATCCGCTTCCCAATGAGCAGGGAAAGCTTGTGAGCATTAAATTGATTCTCACGGCCAGCCACTGTAATGTTGGGGACACCACAGTCACCCTCACATAACTTTCAGAGCTGAGCTATGATTTGAACCTTGGACTGCCCAGAACTACCTACTACGTTGATTGTTGTTGTTGTTGTTGTTTAGTCGTTTAGTCGTGTCCGACTCTTCGTGACCCCATGGACCAGAGCACGCCAGGCCCTCTCCTGTCTTTGTTGAGTGTACAGCGATCAAAATAGCAGTTTTGCTGGAGGATGAGCCAGAGAGCTCTCGTGGCAACACAATTTATCTTGAAAAGAGTTGGTAGTGTCTAGAGTGGTGTGAAAAAGCTTTGGCATTGATCTCCGTAGTTCCAGGGTGGGCAGCTTCTGATGTTCAGGAGGCTGCAGAGCCACTCTGACACCCACCAGGGAGCTGCACCCCTGCTGCCACTGCCAAATGTTGGTAGTGCATTAACAGTGAAAAAAAATTAAAACAAGAATCCTGCACTTTTGCTTTGAAACAAGGCGTCTGTGGGAATTCTGTCTTGTTCTTAACTTCAGTTAGGCTTCTAGGAGTCTAAATTGATTTAAAAACAGGATGTTCTTTCCTTTCCCACCTCATTTTAAAGTGTAAATTCACTACCTGCCACTGGATTTAGTGATGGAGATAGCAAAAATGGGTAACTGCGTGTTGGTGTGTCTGACCCTTGGAATGCTTGTTCCTTACTTTTGCACTGGTGTCAGAAATTGAGATTGCTGTAGCTCTTTAACTCAGTTAATTTAACCTCACCTGGATGACTGAGAATCTTCCCAGATACTCTTAAACTTGATGTTTGATGTTTAGTTTAGTCGTTAAGTCCTATCCGACTCTTTGTGACTCCATGGACCAGAGCACGCCAGGCCCTCCTGTCTTCCACTGCTTCCTGGAGTTGGGTCAAATTCATGTTGGCCGCTTCGATAACACTATCCATCCATCTCATCCTCTGTCATCCCCTTCTCCTCTTGCCCACTTTCCCAACATCAGGGTCTTTTCCAGGGAGTCTTCTCTTCTCATGAGATGGCCAAAGGATTGGAGCCTCAGCTTCAGGATCTGTCCTTCCAGTGAGCACTCAGGACTTAGTGTTTTCCCCAATCTGGGGGTTGTAACACCCAAGGGGGTTGTAAAGTGTTTTCTGGTGTGTGTGTGTTTATGGATCACCTTATATGTAGCCTTTGTAAATAATTTCTTCCTTGATCTTTCAGAACGGGATGTTAAAGTTTGTACGTTTGTATATGTATGAGAAACAGGCTTTTTGAGAGAGAACCCTCTACTTTCTGAGAAGGGATGAGTTTATCCCAGTTATAATACTTTTGATGCAAGTCTGGTAGTGGTGAGGTTGCAGGTTGCTTGGCTATTATAAAAGCGAGCCTTGATGAGGAAAAAAAATATGGTAATCACTGCTTTAACTGGTTTCAAGGGATGTCATGCATGGATTGAGCTTGTGTGCCACCAGCCAAGCTCTGATCAAAGGTGGGACCTGCCGGGTTTGAGTGGTACCATCCTAGGAAGTGCCAGAAGAGCAGGACAGGCTGATCTCCGAAGCTAGTAGATCCTCCTTCACTGGAGATTTCTAAACAGAGGTTGGTTGTCTTTACCTTTCGATTTCTGGAGGTTGGAATCTGTAACCCTTGGGGTTCGTTCCAGTTCTGCAATTCGGTGATTTCCAGGATTCTTCAAAGCTCCCACAGCGTTGCTTCCACTGTTCCTTGCTGCATTACAAACAACTTTGTAGTCACTTTGCACCAGGAGAGTCTGTCCTGTATAGACTTCCATCAGGCATACAGTTCCATGACGATTATGTAGGCAGCCCTGGAAAACATTGTCGCCAGCTCTGGGAAACTAGGGCTTTTTGTATGCCTGACGCTCCTAAGCCGAAGCACACTTAAGAGTGAGTGATTTCCCCTTCATATTTTATTTTTAAACAAGATGAGGCAACAAGGATCTTTAAGCAATTCCAGGTAGAGTTCCCTGCCAAGCCCGTTGCATCCAATAAAGCTGCCAGTTCTCAAGCTTAATACTGAGTCTTAGTGAATTAATTCGAGGCTCATGGTGATCTAGGACATGACATATGCCAGGAGTAGGAACTAAAATTAGAGGCAGGCTTTTGGCTGTGAGATCTGCTTCAGGCTACGTAGGGCAAATGAGGGGGAGGACTGGGGACGTCAGTTGCAGGCTCTAGGGCTGCTGGATGGGTCGAGCGTTCCTGCAAGCTGGAACAATTTTGGAAGCCTGAGATGCATGTTGACCCTCCTTTTTATACTGCCTCCTGCAGTGTGATCCATTTCCCAGGTTTGTAAAGCAAACAAAGCAGTCCTTTCCCACAGCGAGAAGTCTGCTGTCTCCTAAAAGGAACTTTACATAAGTGTAAAGTTGGCACCTGCCCCTCAACACAAGAGGAGAAGCTGAAGGGGAAGCCTCAGTAATCCTTGCTCCTGGCCAGAGGTTGGAAAAGTTACTTTTGTCAACTTCCAGAATCTTTAGCAGTCATGCTGACTGGGGGCGGCGGGGGGTTCTGGGAGATGCAAACCATAAAAGTAACTTTTTCAAGCTTTGCTCCCAACGTATGGATTTTTTAAAAAGAATTATTTTATTCTGTTGGTTTGTGTTTTTAATATAGCTCTTATTTTTGAGTTTTTAATAGATCTGTTAAAATCCTTTGTTTTAGTATTGTAATAATTTATTATTTGGCTTTTAATTCTTTTTTTAAAATACTGCAAGCCACCTTGGATCCATTAGAAGAAAGGCAGCAAGCAAGCAAGCAAGCAAACAAATAAACAAATGAACAAACAAACAAATAAATAAGCCTACCTCCACTCCCTAAGTATTTAGGAACATATGTCTCCCCCTTTAGCTTTAAAGTGTTTCCTTGGCAAACGCAGGTCAAACACGACGCTGCATAAATTAGTTTGGCTGCTCCCCCCGCCCCCAAGGAGAGGCCAGATTGAAAATGAACCGGTCAAACATGTTTCAAGGTCTTTTATTTCAAGGCATCTTTTGCTTTTTGAAGGGTCCTTGTTGGTTCTGGACTTCGGAGGATGCCCCAACTGAGTGGTGAGATCCACACCCAACAGTTGCTGGGTGCAAGCTAGTGTGTGTCTCCAAGAAAAATGATTTTGGGTTGCAGTTTTTGCTCTCTGATCCAATTTAGACTGCCATGCCCCAAATTTGTAAGTAATTCTAGAAACCGTAGTCCACCCCCCCCCCGCTAAACTCTATCCCAGTCTACAGTGGTCCCCAACCTTGGGCCTCCAGGTGTTCTTGGACCACAACTCCCAGAAGCCTTCACCACCATCTCTGCTGGCTAGGATTTCTGGAAGCTGAAGTTCAAGAACCCCTGGAGGCCCAAAGATGGGGACCACTGGTCTAAGGCACTGAAGAGCTACCAATAAGCCACACAATTCTGAGGTGTACGGTAGTATTAAAAACTTATCAATCTGTGCATACTTACACATTGTGGCATTACATCGTGGGTTTACAGCGAGTTATTTTAGCTCATCATGACACCGTGTAACCTCATGTATATCAAAGGTAAAATTGCTCTAAGCAACATATATTTTTACTGTATGCTGTATTATGTAAACTCTGGTGTTTAGACAAAGACCGTGCAGAAGTTAAGAGTTACTCCACAATTAAAGCATGCGTTTGCATCACATTTTGCCACCCTAAGGAGCCCTGCACCAAAGAACGCTGTAGAAATCTGGGGAAGCTCAAAGGATGAACAATAATTGCATGGAGGGAGGGTTATAACTTTGTAAGTCGTGGAAAAAGAAAGAGGAGAAGGAGGAGGATGTGTTTCTAAAAATACAAACCTGTTTGAGAGAAGATACAGATTCCATACAAGTTTGGTTAAGATTAGTCTAAGTTGAGAAAAGACGGGTGAGCAAGACAATACCTGTTCAGATGTTTTAAAATAAGGTATGGCAAGAGATGGAATTCAGTTGTTACTCATATATGTGAAATCCAGGACGGGGAGTAGATTAAATGCAAGCACGGTCTGCAGTGAAGCAAGCCGGGTCATGAGAGAAACACCCACTTGGGGAGGATATCAATACCTTGGTATTACAGAAATGACTCAGTAGGTTTATGTAGCCCTTCTGCCTACTTTCAAGATAGATGCTATAATTCCTCTGCAATAAGTATGTATGAGGGAAAGGCTATGGTAATTTAATTTCTTAGATTATAATTTGTATGTAAACCACTCACAGAAGCTGAAATAAAGGTGCAGAAAAAAGCAGTGGGGACTAGAAATGGGCACAAACTGCAGTTTGGCAGTTCAGCTGGGTTCTGTGCCCCATCTGCCCACCTGCACAATTGTTCTGCAGGCACTGCATGCTCCCCTCTCAAACCCCATGCATCTTCCTCTTTCTTAACTCAAAAAAGCCAAAATTATTCCCAAGAGGGACAATTGACTTAGATTTCCACTGGTGTAGCTCAGTAGTTGAACCCTGCTCCATGTTTGGGGGGAAGGATAGGGCAGATACAATCTGTACATACAGTGGTGCCTCGCAAGATGAATTTAATTCGTTCCACGGTTAATGTTGTCTTGCAAAAAATTCATCTTGCGAAACGCATTTTCCCATAGGAATGCATTGAAATCTAATTAATGTGTTCCTATAGGCAAAAAAAGTCAGAACAAAGTCAAATTTGGTTTACAAAGGGTTTATTAAGTGCTCTTTAAAGCCATACATATTGTGCAGTTGATTTTAAAAATTCAGTAAAAAAAACTTTAACTTTCTAAACATCATAGAAAAACATTTTTAAAATCAGCAAACATGAGGCAGGAACAAAAAACGGAAAACATTCGTCTTGCGAAGCACAGCCATAGGAACATTTGTCTTGCAAGTCATCATCCCCCATTGCCAAAACCATTTGTCTTGTGAGTTTTTTGTCCTGCGAGGCATTTGTCTTGTGAGGCACCACTGTATAAGCAAAGTCCTAATAACAGAGTATTATGGTAATACAAATCTAAGCAGACAAGGGAATGAAACACCTGTGGCAGTAAAGTTAAAAAATCTTCCCCCTTAATTTTTCATTTATTGATTTGGAGTCTCTTAACTCAATGGGACATCTCCGCTGATTGTTTAAAAATATGCAAGAAACTCCTCTGATGCTTCTAACACTTAAAGGTCCATGCAACAAAGCAACAGCCACTGCTGTGTTGCCCAAACGGCATTATTTTCATTAAAGCATTATTTGCACAATTTTGCGTAATTTGAACAAAAATAATTCTGTTTTTCTTTCTTGTTAAGAACTCTGCAAAATGCCTCGTCTTCTTGCACCACAGAGGGGGGTTATTATAGTTCCTTTTCTTCATGTGCAAGAAAAACACAAGCCAGTGAGGATTTGCCTCTCTGTTCCTTATTGAAAATAATGTAGATTTCTAGAGACAAAAAAATTACAATTCCACTTGTAAAAAAGTTACAAGTAGAAAAAGCACAGAGTTTCCTGTGTTGGGTCAAATTTCTCATTTTGTCAGGGAGGAACAGTTTATTTTTGTTTCTTTTTTTGCTGTGTTATAATTGAGACACATGGGATGCTAAGTTGGGTGGAAGATATATGAGACCGTGGGCATATGATATCTGGGCTAGATTTTTCCAGCAAAATTTGAAAGCTAATTTTGAACTTACTCATTCATTTGTTAGTTAGTTTGTTCATTTGTTCGTTCATTCAACTTCTATACCATCTGGTTAGCAAGGACACTCTGGTTAGCAAGGTTCACAACATGATAAAAGAGAAGACGCTTTAAAAAGCATTAAACATGATAGTTATACAAAGACCAAAATTAAACATACCAATCCACATACATGAAAAGACAACATCAAAATCACTAAAACTAATTTAAAAGGCAAGATGGTGGGACAGATGATACAAGTGTGATGAAGTCTTCTCTGAGAAAGCTTGTCTAAAACAGTCAAATTTTCAAGAATCGTTTAAAAATTCCTGGTGAAGGAGCCAGGCAGAATTTGGGTGGGAGATTATTCCAGAGATGGGGGTGACTTCTGAGAATGCCCGGTTTCTGGTCTTCTCTTTCCAGGCCTCTCTCAAGGTCAGTGATCCCAACCGCCCAGTTTGGGAAGATTGAGTTGGTTGGGCAGATGGAAAAGAGATGTTCTGCCAAATATTGATGTCCCAAAATGTTTCAGGCCTTGTATGTCAGCATCATCTCCTTGAGGCTGGCATGGAAATGGACAGGAAGCTGGTGCAAGGCAGCCCGGATAGGAGGGATATGAAGGTATTATTTTTTTGGGGGGGGTATGTCCCCTTTCCTGCATAATGCTCTATTTGATGACCATGGGAGTCCCAAACTCACAGGCAAGTATTGAAATCAAGGCTGATGAGCAGAAGGAAGATTCATGTCTTCTGTTCACTAACCTCAGAACTCATTAGAGAATAATTAACATTTAAAACATCAGGGTTCTCGTTTCTAGTTTCACCTTCTAAAGTCAGCTTTCTGCTTGGACAAATCTAATAAATAATGCTGCTAGGCCTGTTATTTTGTTTCTTCAAACAATGACGACATAAAACTACCGATTTCTTAATTAAAAAGATCAATTATTTATTTATTTATTTATTTATTTATTTATTTATTTATTTATTTATTTATTTATTTATTTATTTATTTATACCCTGCCTATCTGGTCAATACGACAATTGCATACATCTCTTAATTTCTTGTTAATAAACAGATTTATGAAAGAATAAATCTCCCAACTTCTTCATAAGTAGAAACATGATGGAACTCATCATGTGTTGTAATGGGTGTAGGAGGCAGAGCTAGTGAGGAGCCAATGAGGACCTCTCATTGAGTAGAATGGTACTCATTGGTGCATAGTTGGGTGGGATAAATAGTAACTATTATTTTTATTTATTTATTTATTGTATTTATACCCCGCCTATCTAGTCATTTCGATTAGTAAATCATTGATAGTTATTATTGGTAAGTTATTAATATTAGTTATTGGTTGGGTTTTGCACAGGTCCCCTGTGTCCTGATTTTAAGCTGCAGCCAGTTCAAGGCTTCAGAATCTACCCAGTGGGTCTGGAGTAATTTATGCTCTATCTGGTTCGGTTTCTGCTCCAGAACTGAAGAGGTTTGAAGATTTGTAAAATCAAGGCATCGGCTTGCTTTGGAAAACTAAAATTGATAAGCTTTCTTAGTTTTGCACTCACGTACACGAAATTTGGAGACACAATGGATCCATAGGGTGGAAGGGAACCTGCCAAATGTTAGACATCTGAGATTTATGCACTAATGGCTTTAAATGTTCCTTATATCGTATACATCCGTATCAGTTTGCAGATTCACTTTGCTTCATAACAGAACTGAATTTGGCCATTCTGTTTTGCTCCAGGCCTTATCGAAATCAGTCTAAAATCAAGCTTAGGCAGTTCAGAATGTGAAGTCTGTAATTGGTGCAAAGCCCTAGTTATTAATAAGACTGCCATCTTTTTCTCTGGCAGCTCTCTTCTGTCTCATATTCCGCTGTACTTGGTGGAATTAAGCAGGTGAAATTTTTACATACATGGAAATGTTGGTCATAGGAAACTTTTAGTTGCCTAATCTCTACTTCTTGGGCTGTTATTAAAAACATATGGCCAGTAAAAAGAGGTGGAGAGGTGAAAGTGGCCGTACCAGTTCTGGTATAGGCTAGGGTTGCCACTCAGGATCACCAGAACTAGCTTTTGGGTTCTAAAACATTATGTATAGGGATGGGCATGAAACAAACTACAAACCAAAAAAACCCAACGAACCGTAATGATTCATGGTTCGTTTCATGATCCCATTCAGGGATCCCATTTTGCCAAAGCCAAACAAAATGCTGAACTTTTTTTCCACTTTGGCATTTTGGTTACTTCAGCAAAAGGGAATGCCCACTCGCCCCCTTCCAAACGGTTCATTTTTCCAGGAGTTTGCAGTGGTTCGTGGCTAGCCACGAATAACGAACCACCCACTTTCCGGTTTGTGCCCATATCTAGTTATGTATAAATACTGAGAATTACACAACCATATTTAACTACTTAATTAGCCATCAAGTGATCATAGTAAATGCATGTATTAATAGCTTTTTCGATATCTTTGGAAAAGTTTCCTCCCCCCGAATTGCAACACCCAGAATCTGCCAGCTAGCAAATCTTTTACAAATCTTTGCTGTTATTTAGAAATGAATTGTGAGAGACAGAGAGAGAGAGAGAGAGAGAGAGAGAGAGAGAGAGAGAGAGAGAGAGAGAGAGGCTGCACCTCTCCGAAAAAGACAGGAGGAGGAAAAGAACATTGTCTGGAAATGGCTAGAGGGTAGAATTAAAATTGATGACAAAGAGATACAAAAATGTCTCTTAAGACACGCAGAGAGATTTAGACATTACCAGGTGTTAGTGGCTTTAAACATACATATAAAATATTCCTCTAGTGCCCACCCTAGCAGTACGGAAGCTGGGTTTTTTAAGTACCTAAGAATTTATGTCAGATGAGGAAAGCTTTGGCAGCCAGTCCCACCCTTGGTTGTCACTGAGCGCTCCAAAGCAGAGACAGATGGCTGCCGGTTTCGTTGTGTGCGTGGGAGAGAGGAACCTTCCACATGTGATTTTTAATTTAATTTTTTTTAACATTTGGTAGTAATTAGTTTGTTGTATAAATTAACATTAACTGATCCATTCTTCAGGCATTGTTTGTAATTATCTTCTTTGAGACTCTTGAGTTGTGTAAAGACTTTTAAAAATAGCAGGGGAACAAACGGCTGGTTATTTTATCCAAGGAGACAAATCTATCATTAAGCAAAATTAAGCTGCAATTATTGTTTGGAGTGCCGTTGACCAAGAACTTTGAAATAGTGTTTTCTTTTCTTTTCCCCCCAAAGAGTTAAATCAAGAATGAGGAACTTTTCAGAATTAGAAGTGGTTTTAAAATACAGACGACATTTTGCTCTTCAGGACAAAATATTGACAGACAGAATTGGAGCAATATGTTTGTGAGAATTTGAAAGGTGCTGGTAGTTGTGTGGAGGTGTGACTATAGCTTGAAAACTGTGTCGTGCCAGCACCCAACTGCTATCTTGAAGGATCCTTCTTTCTCTTCTTTCCACCCTGTAGCTTCCACACCAGTAAAAAAAAATTAAAAAAATTCTACAACCCGCCAGAACAGGTTCTGAGTGAGGATGATACATGAGTTTGCCAAGGGAATGGTTTCTATCCTGGTTCCATTATTAGAAACTGTTCTATTAGTGGAAAACACTGCATCAGATCCTGGCCTATGTCTTAGGGAACGATAGGTTCAAGCTTACTTCATTCTAATTCACATGCTTTTTTGTTTATACAGAGAAGTCTTCAATTTGTTGTTGGTTTGGATTTTTATGAATTCAGCCCTTCTTGTGGTTACTTCAACATATTACGCAGATCATGACATGTCTTGTTCCATCTAACTTTGGGATGGTTTTCAGCTTCCGTGAGTCATCATCAGAGTACCCACAACAGCTTTGCAGCATGTCAAAATGAGAGCAAAATCAAGAGACATTATTCACCGTGTTAAATACGTGCTTATGAATTGTTCTTTGGTCTCCTAACTTGCCCAGCTGTAAATGCATGCATGCATCACAATGACTAAATAATTCCCAGGACTCCCTGAGGCGATCAACGTACACTGATGAGCCACAACATTAAAACCACCTGCCTAATATTGTGTAGGTCCCCCTCATTCTGCCAAAACAGCTCTGATGCATTGAGGCATGGACTCCACAAGACCTCTGAATGTGTCCTGTGGTAACTGGCACCAAGACATTAGCAGCAGATCTTTTAAGTCCTGCAAGTTGCAAGGTGGGGCCACCATATAGAGAGACAATATTCTTGAAATCGTTGACTTTGCCAATTGAAGGGGTGATAGCTGTTGCTCACTGAAAGGGCAGTTGTGGTGGCTGAAGGTGTCCAAAGTAATCTCATATGTCATCTCATATGCCAGAACAAGCGGAGGAAAGAGTGGTTTTGAAAAGCCAAATCAGGATGTTTCATTTTAAGATGGGTATTCCATGGTGCATCCAACAGTTCGTATTAATTGTCATGAGTGTTGGGCCAGTAGTGAATAGACAACAGAAAGGAATCTAGTTTTTACCTAGGAGATAGTCTGGCAATTGTTATAAAGTTTTTAAGAGTAAATGTAGGTTGTCCACTGCAGACGTTTGCTGAAATATGAGAGCAATGGCAAAGATGGCACACACACCTCCTCATGTATTGTTGTAAGTAAGATTTAGAATATTTGAGTAGGGTGACAGAGGATCCCATTTTTTTTCATGAAGTTCTGTTGGCTACATATGCACCAAAGTGCACACAATTGAAAGGGTACAACAGCTCATTGAGTTGGTGTACCTTGGTGCCGAGCTTGAGTTTTTATACACCACCGTGCCTTGTAGGAGAAGAACCAGCCTGGGTAGCCTTGGGCAACCTATGTGGTCCTAGAGCACCCCCAGAAGAAGGTAATGGGGAACCACTTCTGAGAATTTTTTACCTAGAAGACCCTAGGAAGTTGGAATTCCATAAGTTGAAATTGACTTGACAGCATATGATGATGATGATGATGATGATGATGATGATGATGATGATGATGATGATGATGATGATGATGATGATGACAAGGAAGATATTTGTGTGGATATCAAATTAATAATTCTGTAAAGTTGATGCAACATCAAGTTTTCCAGCTGCTGAATGCATGGACATGCCTTCCACCATGACCTTTCACCTATAATTCATTTAATGGGAGAGTGAAAACACAACAGAGGACCGTTTTTTCTATAATCTATAATCATAAAACTGCAGGACCGGAAGGGACCCTGTGGATCACTGAGTCCAGACCCTTTCAAGGAGGCTCAGTAGGAAACTGAACTCCCAATTTCTGGCTCTGCAGCCAGATACCTAAAACCTCTGAGCAGTTTGAGGAGCTTGAGACCTGCAGCGTTGGGAACATTATCCCCAAGGCCCAATCTGGATACCTTAACTACTCATAATCTCGACTTCAAATGTATTGGCGTTTTTCTGCCCCAAGGGCTATCAGATCAGCCTGTAATTAAATGAAATCATTAAAAGCAGAGAGCTAACCATCATTTGCAGACATGATGGACTGTCAGTGTCACTTACCAAAGTCCACTGTCAAAAGAGGTAACATTAAATCTTCACAGCTCACACTGCTGCAGGATTTCAGTAAAGTCACTTCCCACTTCTGGCAAGTCTAATATGTCTTTCAAGGTATATGAAATGTGCAAAGTGAGGATTTAATGAGTATTTTCTGTTGGATTTCTTTCTTTTTTGTTTTTTGTTTTTGTTTTTTTTTTTTTTGTTTTTTTGTTTCTGTGACCGCAGCATTTTGGATATTTTGCCCCAGTGGAAAATGTCTCCAAGATCCCCATGGAGAATAAGGTATTTTTGGAGCAAAATCAGGGTGAACTGCTGAGGGTGGTTCCCCACTCTTTTCATTGATTTTGTGTGCAAGATTATGTTTGACAGTCTTGTGCTCCCTGTGCCCCAGGTGTTATCCTAGACAGGATTTTCCTGTTCTGCAAACAGCAAGAAGAGTGCATTGTGAGGCATTACATATGTTGGGATGGATGGATGGATGGATGGGTGGGTGGGTGGGTGGATGGAATGGTGGATGGGTGGGTGGGTGGGTGGGTGGGTGGGTGGATGGGTGGATGGATGGATGAATTATTATTAATTTCAGGCTCTTACCTTGTTTATTTTTGCAAGGGTGTGGTTATTGTAAGAGCTTGAAATACACAAGAGGTGTTCATATCTAACCCTGTGGAGAATGGCGTAGATTCTTGCATATTATAAGCATGGGAAGAAACTGCAGACACTTTGCTGGCTGGGAGATTCCAGAAGAAAGAACATAAATGACAGAACATCCTGTAGAAACCATGGGGCCAAGAAGCACTTAGATTCACAAAATCTACCATTCCCATTCCACACTTAGTTCCCATTGCTGGGGGCAAGGATTTGATCTCAGAACTCCTGAATCCTCAGACCACACTATACCAAACTGGCTCCCTGTGAACATTTCTTTGGGGATCAACCCATACCGGAGCTAGGAAGTCGTGTGATTTTAATTAGTTGATTTTGGTTAATACTTTCTGCAGTAATGAACTGGAACAAAGTTATTTTTTTTCCTTGTAAGAACAATGGCTTTAATTTTCCTCTTTTTCAACTGTATGAGAAAAGGTGTCTGCCTGTTCTCATTGTTGGCGAGGGGATGGCCTGAGCAACGAGAGAGTAGGAATAGGAATTCCATCATTTGCAGCTACTTCTCACTGCCTTTCTTTGCAAAGAAGCACCATAAGAAGACGGGAAATTGAGAGGGAGATAAGCCGTGGTAGGGAGAGAGACAACAAGGAGAGAGGGGACTTGAGAGAGAGAAAGCCACCGGCCAAATGTTTAATCCAAGTTGGGTTTCTCATGTATATAGATAAAAAAAAAACCAAAATGCAGTGGGTTCCTAGAGCTGAATTTTAGAAGTCAACTTTTGGATTCACGGACTCTACAAAACTTAGAAGAACAGATTCTTAGAAGAACAGAATCAAGAAACTTAGAAGAACAGAATCGAGGCTCTCCCACACTGCCTCTGAACATGAACCCTTCATTCAGGAGACGCTGCTGTCATGGCCAATCCTCTCATGGATCCTGGAGTTCAATTCCTTGTCCTCATCCTGCGGAAGGTGCTCAGGAACGTGTCAGGGAGATGGAGTTCTGTGGAAAGGGCATTTTGTTAGGGAAAGATTAGGATAACACTCGGGCAAAGGCTTTTCACGAAACTCATACTCATAAGAAATGATGGTCCATTGAATTCCATTCACCTTGCCGTTTTGTGATGTGCCAGCGTACTTATAGTTCAAGGCATCTGGGTAGAATATATCAAGGGAAGCTTTGCTTTGTAATGTGTGGATAGCTGCATTTTCCAATGTGCAACAAACAGACTCACCATTTGAGAGGACGGGCAAGCATTTCTGTGTGTTTTCCAAAGACTTCACCAGTAACGGTAGAGGCTAGTATGTTAGTAATGAGCAGTAAATCACTTTAGCAAATGAGTTAACAAGAACAATCTGCTGCTGATACAAAATAACAAGTGACAGAACAAGTTCCTTTAAGTACTGTTCCTGCCCATCTCAGCTCTGGCTGATTTATTCAGCTAAATAAGATGGGAGTAAAGTAGAAGAAGAGTCTGTACCACTTCAGATTCCAGCTGCTGGAGAAAGCTAATTTTGAATGCTTCTCTGCCGGGTTGATTTGATTTAAATTGAAATCATGATTTAAATTTTAAAACATTGGATTTTTTTTTTTTTTAGGATTTAAATCTTTAGAACTGGATTTTAAAAAATTTAAATCAGATTTATTTAAAAACAATTAAATCAGCTAAGCTAGAACCTCTCTCTGTTGTGCTAGTTTTCTGTTTGCAAGGAGGTTTTTGAATTTTTAAAAAAGTAGAGCACCATTTAAAAATGATGTCCCATTTGCAATAAGAACTGCTAGCATCCATCCTTTAAACTCACTTATTTATTCCACTTCTTATTCTGACTAGGTGTGAATAACATGTATATCCATGCACTGTTAAGGGCCTGATGTTCATTGAAGGTAAAATAAACCTGTCATATAGACCAGGGATATTCAGAATTCTATCCTGAGATCAAATTCATTCCGCTGCAATTCATCAAACCCTTTCTGTATGTTGTAAACAAATATTGTCACTCCTCATTCAGATTCTCTTTTTAAATAGGTTCTTATGGACAGTCTGACACCCCAGACACCCCAAATGCCATTATTTTATTCCCCCTGTTCCATTTTTTTATTTGCATTTTTGTCTCAAGAGAATCCAAAGGGCAGGAAATTTGGTCCCCAGAATGCCTAAGTTGCTCACCCCTTATTCATCTAATAAATTAGTTCACCCTCAATTTAGCCAGGACGAAAGTGGCAGTTTAAACTAGGTTCACTGAATACCATCTACTCCATTTCAGAGTTGCAATTAGTAGCTGCATGTAATAAGTTACAGATGAGTACGTCAGTGGCTTGGGCCGCTCTGTAATATTTAAATATCTGTAAAATTTCTAAAACCGTTTTCATTTCAGAAGGTACACATGGTAAAGTGTTGATCCTGCAACCTATTTGTTCTCTTAGAGTGAGCTATTGGCAGCAGAATTAGACCACAGTAAATAATTCTGTCCCTGCGGTAAAACAGCAACAACAATCTTAGAACCGCAGAGCTGGAAGGGACCCTACAGATCATCAAGTCCAGCTCCTGTCAAGGAGGCCCATTGGGGAATCAAACTCCCAACCTCTGGCACCAGACCACTGAGCTATCCAGCCGTAATGGGAGGGAGAGATAACACCTCTCCAGTGAGTTGATTATCTTGATGTCTCTTGTCTTTTATCTTAAAATAAGATTTAACTATCAGTAAAATAGCCACACTCCTTGGGCTGAAAATAAGATCCTGTGATCTGTTAGGGTACATTTCCGTTGAAATAAATGGGATTTTTAACCTATGTCCATGTGAAGAAGGTTACAACCCTAGGAGGTGAACCAAAATTAAATATTAAGACAGCTACTGACTTTCCTATGTTAAAATGTTTCACCCTCCCAGTCACGGTAGTCTGGAGTTGCTTAAATGGATGGGATCATGCCTATGGTCAATGCAAATATGAGCCCCATATTTTTTTTCTTGTATGCAAATACTGTAAGTCACCTATTGCGCAACACGGGAAATGGCTTTTCCAGCATGCTGCAGCCATCTGTTCATGCCTTGTAGGCAAGTCTTTAAAAAAAAACTGTGGACAGAGGATGCTAGAAGATGCTTTATCATTTGAACTCAAAAATTAATTGCATTTCAGATGCCGTTAAATTGCTATTAAAATCCAACCAGAGGCTTTCTTCTCTGCCCTCCCTATCCCTCAGAATATCCCAATAATGCAGTGGGGTATAGAAAAGGCATGAAAGCCAACAAAAGACGTATTACCAAAGTAAACACTAGCAGAATATGATTCATTTAAAAACCAATGGTTTCCTTGTTTAGTTGTTGTGTTTACTGTGATCCAGTGGGGTGGAACATTAATCACATTTTATATTCTAATCTTCATCATCTTAGAATTGGAGAACTGGAAGGGATGTCCAGCCCCTGTCAAAGAGACATAGTAGGGAATTGAATTCCCAATCTTTGGCTCTGCAGCCAGATGACTAAACCACTGAGCTGTCTAGGAGTTCCTTTTTGTACTTTAGCGTTTCAGCAGATCTTATCTGGGACGACTAGTAGTCTCTCGTCCAGACACTGAATTGGCTCCATACTTGATCAGCTTCAGTAATGGCTTCTCCAGTTGAAGGTGCAATGATATGATCCAAGGAGTCATAGGTAGAAATGGAAGCCCTTGTCCAATATTATCTGTGAAGCTCTGACCAGACAGGTGGGGATCCTTCTCTTGGATATCATTTTCTGGTTCATCCTAGCCACTGCAACAGTTTTTCACAGTGAGTGTTCCTGACTCCTTCAGACTTCTTTGGCCCTCCCTAACCTTGGAGGAGAGTGTAGCACATTTATTTTATTTAATTTATTTATTTATTTATTATTTATTTAATTTATACCCCGCCTATCTGGTCAGTGAGGACCACTCTAGGCAGCTAACAACCATAAAATGATACAGTAAAAGTGTAAATAGACATAGGAGTTGTGGTGGAGAATAAGGAGGGAGAGGACACGAATCTTTTGATCCACACCCCTTTTAGCCCTAAAAAAAATGCTGCCATGATTGGGAAGAAGGAATTTAGATTAGTCTTGTAGAAGGAGTAGCTGTCTTAGTCTGTTGCAAGTCTTATAGGTGAAAACAAAACAAAACAAAACAAAACAATAACAACAACAACAACGATGATGATAATGATAATGATGATGATGATGATGATAATAATAATAATAATAATAATAATAATAAGAATAATAATAATAATAATAATAATAATAATAATAATAATAATAATAATAATAAGAAGAAGAAGAAGAAGAAGAAGAAGAAGAAGAAGAAGAAGAAGAAGAAGAAGAAGAAGAAGAAGAAGAAGAAGAAGAAGAAGAAGAAGAAGAAGAAGAAGAAGGTGGTGGTGGCACCTTAAAGACTATTATATTTTTTATATTATTATATTTTTTATATTATATTTTTTAAATGTGAGCTTTCATGGACAAGTCCATTTCATCAGACATAAGACAAGGAGTTATAACATGGCAAATATTTACACGTGGCATCAAGGTATAGATATTAAAATACAGAGGTTGTGATTGGTTGGAGAGAAAGTCAGTGGGTGTTTGATTAGGGTTGTGGTCGATATTTAGAACATATGGAGTAACTAAATGAACTCCCTCCTGTTATTTTCAAGGGGAAAGAATTTGGTCTGAATTTTTTTTAAAAGCTTGCCAGAATCAGAGACAATAACTCCTTATTTTCCCATTGCTAAAGGGGGCGCACCCAAGAAACAAAACACATAATAGAATTGTTGTTGTTTAGTTGTTAAGTCGTGTCCGATTCTTCGTGACCCCATGGACCAGAGCACGCCAGGCCCTCCTGTCTTCCACTGCCTGCCAGAGTTTGGTCAAATTCATGTTGATCACTTTGAGGACACTGTCCAACCATCTTGTTTTCTGTCGTCCCCTTGTCCTCTTGCTTTCACACTTTCCCAACATCAGGGTCTTTTCCAGGGAGTCTTCTTTTCTCATGAGATGGCCAAAGGATTGGAGCCTCAGCTTCAGGATCTGTCCTTCCAGGACAGAATATATAAAAAAAAACACACAAAAACCAATAGGGCTTTGGGATAAATTGAAATCTCAGATATATGACTATGTCTGATATTGTAAAGGCTCCTTCCTCTTAAGATTGCCAGCTAACTGAGCCTTGATAGATCTAATAAAGGCAATGATTCAGATTACCATATTGTAAAAGCTGTACATAATGGTACAAACATGCCAATATATTATTTTATTTTAATAAGTTATGCAATCATATCTCCCTCTTGATATATTACATGCAGCCACCTTTTAAATTCACATCAGGCATCTACCAGCCATGAATATTATGTACAGGGAGTACGCTGGCCATAGACAGGGCAACATCTAAGATACCAAAGGGACTTCTGTGAGCTCTGGACATTGCAGAAGGTATTGCCAGTGATGTCTTGGAACAAATGACAGGGCTGCCATGAGTGTCAACATCTACTGACACCGAAAGCATACATTTCCTTTTATGAGCCTGCCTGGGCATTAAGATCATAGAGACCTTTCTCTCAGTCCCACCACCTTCACTGGTGCATTTGGTTTCGACATGGGAGAGGGCCTTCTCTCTTCCTGCTCCCAGAATTAGGAACTTCCTCCCACAGGGGGCCAGCCTGGCCACATCTTTGCTGTTCTTCCACAAGCAAAGATCTTTTCTCTTCAGGTAGACTTTCTCTTAATGACTGATTGCCTGAGTGCAGTTTTTAAATGGATGGTGATACTGTACTGCTTTGAATGACTCAGTGATCCATAGGGTCCCTTCCTGTTCTGTAATTCTAAGATTATTAGGAACTGCTGGGTAGCTCAGTGGGTTAGGTACCTGATTGTGAGCCAGAGGTTGAAAGTTCAATTCCCCACTGTGCCTCCCTGACAGGGGCTGGACTTAATGGTTCATAGGTTCCCTTCCAGCTCTGCAGTTCTAAGATTATTATAATGGGGATTCGGTGTTGTTTTTGTTTACTGGGTTTTCTTTAGTGTGTTATTTGTTTGATCTTTTAAGGTATTTGGATGCTTACTGTTTTTAGCTTTAAATGTTAATGATGTAACCTGCTTTGGGTCCTTGTTAAGGGAAAAGGTAAAGATAAAGGTTCCCCTTGACAATTTTTGTCCAGTCGTGTTCGACTCTAGGGGGTGGTGCTCATCCCCGTTCCCAAGCCATAGAGCCAGCTTTTTGTCCGAAGACAATCTTCCGTGGTCACATGGCCAGTGCGACTTAGACACAGAACGCTGTTACCTTCCCACCGAGGTGGTCCCTATTGATCTACTTGCATTTGCATGCTTTCAAACTGCTAGGTTGGCGGGAGCTGAGACAAACGACGGGAGCTCACTCCGTCACGTGGATTCGATCTTACGACTGTTTGGTCTTCTGACCCTGCAGCACAGGCTTCTGTGGTTTAGCCCACAGTGCCACCACATCCCTATTGTTAAGGGAAAAGGCAAAGTAAAAATATTTAAAATGAATAAAAAAATCAGTATAAATATTTTTAATAAAAAAGTAAGATAAATGGAAATAGTCGGAGGACCTGCTCATCATTGTCTAGACCAACTGGGCGTTGCTGCTCCTCTGTGCTCTTCCTGCCAGATCATCTGTTCTCTCTTGGTACATAAGTGTTGTCAAGAGAAGAAGCAGCCTTGACTTGCGTTACTCTCTCCATTGGGGAACAAGGCCAATAATTGGGTTGTGGTGGCAAGAAGCAAGGAGGTAAGTTTAGTCAGGGAAGATAAGCCATGAAAGACATCTTGTTGAAGGCCCCTCTCCTTCATCAAAACCTTGAGACATGACTAGCTTGGATCTGGAAACCAAGACCGGCAAGAAATGGTTGAGGGAGACGAGTATGCTTAGCCTGGAGAAGAATGAGAGGTAACATGATAGCCCTCTTTTAATATTTGAATGGCTATGGGGGGAAGTCAGTCAGAGTAGATTGTGATGTGCCAGGTGGCCTAACAGTGGATTCAGTAGATTTTAGCCCCCATAAGTGGGTCTGGATGTGTAAGCCAAGCAGTCTGAGCTGCTAGCATCCGTTGTGCATATGGAGTGAGTTACTCACCTTCTGCTCTTCTTGAAATCTTTGACCTTTGATCTTGAAAATAGATGTGCCAGATGTCAGCAGTTGATGACCCAGACAGGTCAGGTCGGTTTGCCCACCTCTCAGTCGGAAGTTCTCATCATTAAAATGTAGTCATTCCTCTTCAAAACATGCAAGATACACAAATAGTCCAGTCAGATGTGAGGCAGCTTCCTATATTACTGGAAGAACAGAATCAAAAGATGATTGAGTGAGGTCCATCTAAACTGGAATGGGGAACCTTTAGCTGTCTAGATACTAGTTTGGATTAACAATTCCCACAATGTCTTACCATTGGCTATGCTAGGTAGGGCCCATTGTAATTGTAGGCTGGAACATCTGGAAGATTCCAGGCTTCTGGTCTAAAATATGTATGTATTGAAGCATGCATATTCTAACCTGAAAGCGAAGAATTTATAACATTCCACAAGTGTCTAATCTTCTTAGTCTGGGGAAAAGTTCAAGGGTTCATCACCCATTCAATTAAAAAAAAAAATACAATGTAACACCCAGTCTACTGGGCTTTAGAGAAAGTTCCCTAGCTCCTTTCTCTTGGCAGTCACAAATCAACTGAATAAATCTAAATCAAGTTGTTAGCCATAACTAGAACAGACCTATTGAAACAGTAGTTCATTGGGTTTACTCTTGCTGAAACTAACAACTGGGTTTAGGTCATAGAGAAGGAAGATGATGCTAAGGGCTTATGGTGGAAGGATGATGATCCGTAACATATTTGTTACCACAGTGACCCTAGGAAAATAAACATTTGCCCAAAGGATATGGAAGGTCTCATAGCCTAGATCTCATGGACTATGAAATGCCTGCAGAAAACCTGTGCAATTGCAGCCCCCCTCTTCTTTTGTAACTCAATAGTGACTGGAGTTGAGTGCCATGCGGCCTCTGGCAGTTTGCCTATACGTAGTTGGCTAACTTGTATAGGTTTCAATGCATTTCAATTGGGGAACCGTGTTTCACTTAGCGCTGTTTCCTATGGCGATTTTCGCTTAAGGACGGCAATCCGCTCCCATTGGAACGGATTATCCGGTTTTCAATGCATTTCTACAGGAAACCGTGTTTTGCTTAGCGATGAAATCGCTGAACAGCGATTTTTGGGAACCAATTATCATCATTAAGCGAGGCACCACTTGTATCCTATGTCTAGTAGTGGCTTGTTTTTACTATCATAGTCAACTACAGCAACAGCAACATTGTTAAGTTTTATATACTATTGTTCTTCTCTTAAAGAGGGGCATGCAGTCAAGGTTCAGATTGCCTTATGTTCAAGATTAATTTGTTGCTAAGTCATAACAACAGAAATTGTATCAGTGATGATATTGTATCATAATTTCATTGTGGCCTACAAACTACGCCAAGTACACATCTTTTTATCCAAACCTGGATGACTTCTTAGTTTGGATTCTTTTGGGCTCCGGAAGCTGGGAGGGAGAAAGCAGCATGCGGGTGCAGGAACACCATAAAGCTCAAAGAGAATACATTAATTAACCCGGGAGGATTGCTGCAATGCCAGAGTAAAAAAAAAGCCTGGCTTTGAAATCCATTGATCTCTAGCCATTCTTGGGTTTGGGTCAAAGACCTTGGACAAGGTGGAGGAGAGATAGAGGAGGAGCGCAATGGGAACCAGATGTTCAAAGCCGACAGAGGTAGGTGGCTTTGTTATTCGGCAATGTCTCCTTCCCACCCCTCCTTGGTTCTTTCCCTTTTCAGGATCTGTGACATTCTTTTCTGAAGTCCCCCTGCCCTTCAAAAATATGCACAGAGAGAGAGAGAGAGAGAGAGAGAGAAAATAAGGGAAAATATTCTGGCTCTGTTACTCCCCCTCCACCCCCTTTGGCCTACCTTGTCGAATGGCCCTGGAAGACTAAACAGGTGTTATCTACTTTTGATTTCAGTGCATTTAAATTAATCCTGTCAGCTCAGCTGTTAAAACAACTGTCATCTCCAGCTGTTAGTAATTTTCGACTGGGCACTTTTACAGGTTGCCAAGTTTTCCGAGGCTGCATCATGGATCCCTCTGTAAGAACGAGAAAAATTGCGTCAGAAAAAAAAAACTCCTCTCCCGACCAGAAAAAGAAGGGGGAATACGTATTGCAAATTGTTTCAAAATCAGTTCCTACTTGCCACGCCTTTGACCTAAGAAACCCACTACCTTCCTACAAACTTTGATGTGAAAAAAAAATTAATATAGCATTTGGTATGCCAGACTTCATAGCTATTTAATTTTCTGCCTCTGTATTTTTTTTAGGGTTGAATGAAATGAGCCAAAGAGATTGCTTAAAGGACAGAGGAATGGTTAATGGGGTGTGTGTTTGTGTATTTCTGTCTGCATGAAAATATTTCCCTTTCATTTTGTTCAACTAAAGTTAGAATCTTCCTTCTTTCCTTCCTTCTGTTGATTCCTCCTTTTATGTCCTGGGGCTTCAAGTACCGTATACAGTATATGCTTCCTTCCTCTATATTTTTTCCTCACAGCAAGCCTGTGATGTAATGATTGGTCCCACATCTCCTAGTTAACTTAGTAGCTGAGTGAGAATATGAGGATTGGGTTCCTAGTCAAACACTTGAACCACAACATAACACAGGTTTGAAAACAGTCAAATATATAAGGAAGACCCCTATGTTATTTGAGTCTTTTCCTTCATTTTTATTCCTTTGTTCTCTTGTTCTGTGGTCAAACTTTAATTGCACATTTTGTAATATTTCCTCTCCACGACACCCCCACGTATTTATTATGTTTATATCTGTTTGAAAGCATTGTATATATTGATGATATCACAGAAAGGAAAAAAAATCAGAACAACGGAAAGCAGACTACATTGCAAGAAGGTCTTGATGTTTGTATGTGTGTTGTAGGATTCTTGGTATCTCCAGATCTTCCTCGGGCTTCACACGCATGTGTATGTGTGTGCGTGCGCGTGTGCATGTGTGCATGTGATGTTAACCTCAAAGTCAAGGAACTTGGAATTGAGCCAGAGGAAATATTCAGACTGCTGTTTGCATTCAGCTCTGGGGAAATATGCCACTTCCACACAGTATTTTCATGTAGCTTGGTGTAACCTCCCTGATTTTTTCCTCTCCCTTCTTGAGAAACTGTGCAGGCTTAACAACATTTGCCAGTATCTATTGGAACATGGTCCAGTAGTCATTATGAAGGTATGCCATAGGTAATATTCAAATCACTGCTTAACATGCACACACCTAGGGAATTTCCTGGTTTCATGCAGTATGACCAATAATGCCCGATGTGACCTCTGGAAACAAAATTGGTCGTCTTATCTCATGGTGCTAAGGAGACAACCTATTGTACTTCCTGAGGAGTAAGTCCTATCATATATGGTGAGATATGACTTGCAAATGTAGTTAATGTGAGGCATGCTTAAGTAGAAGGTAATTTTAGACAAACTGAGTTTCATATTTGCATGTCTATTACAAAATGCAGGTGTAAACCCCTTCCCTCACTGCTCATTCCCTGTCCTCTCCCTCTTTCGAATAGTCTGCCAAAATATAGACAGGGTGTAAATGCAAAATAGATCAGAGCCATTGTTTAAAAAAAGAAAGAAAAACTGTATTCAAGTGTGTGCAAGCAACATTTAGAGGTCCTCTTATATTGTCTCCCGCAGAAACAGTAATATGGGGTACAGCTATGTTTTAAATAAAATTTCAGCACTAAAATCCATTCTAGAGGGTGGATTCATACAGCAAGCACTGAAGGATTTCCAAGAGTATGCGTTACTGGAGTGAGTGGAGTTTGCAAAGTGATCCTCGGCATGAGGGCCATGGTAAGCATCTCCTGATATTCATCCATGAAATGCTGGAGGTTGTGAAAGATTCAATTCTTCCCCTACCAATATAGCTTTACTCCCTTGAAGCCCATTATTGATCATCTAGACCCCATTCAGGCTGATTGGAGCTTTGTTTTTGGAGAGATAGACAGGGTGCTGCTGCTCTGTTGTCTCCCATCTCTCTCTGTGGCTTTTGACTGACCATGGAGTCTTAACAAGAGTGGCCCTAATCCACGGAAGTGGAGTAGAAGTAGAAAGCACAGTGTGACTTTGATCCACTGATTTGAGGTCCTGCAGGTGCTAGACCAAATTCTGGAATGACCTGGATACATGCCAATACACTGAATCTCTTTCTGAACAAAATGGACTCTCCCTAGTTTGATGGCTACCATGTCTGAACACTGGAGCTTCATTCCCCTGGAAGGAGCAGGTGCATAGCTTAGAGATACTCCTGGCTCAATCCCTGTCACTGGACACTCAGATGGATTCAGTAGCTGGAGTGTCTGAGACCAGCTTTTGTTGGCCTGCAAACTATAATGTTTCCTTTACTGGCTAAAGTAGTACATGTGCCGGTGACTTCCTGTTTAGATTGCTGCAATGCTCCATAAATGGGGTTCTCAACCGAGATGCTGCACCAAGTGCAATATGGAGCAGCCAGAATGCTGACAAGGACACCTTTCAGAACCCATGTGACATCAGCTCTGTCAGCAATATACTTTCAGTCTGTGTTCAAGTTACCGACAGTTACTTTTAAGAGTTTGGAACATAGATATTTCGCTGTCTCTCCCCAGATATTATGATCTGTTGAGGGGAGAAGCCCCACTGGAGAGAGTGGTTCATTGTGTGGAGAGGATGATTCCTCCACTTTAGTACTCAGTTTGGGAATTTCTCAGCTCAGCTGGCTCCAATATTGTCTTTGTTTCAGCATCAGGTCGAAACCTGACTGTTCACCCAAGCGTTTGGTAATGAATGATGGGTGTTTAATCTGAAGTCTGTTTTAATCTAGCCTGCTTTATTGAACTATTTTAAAGTGTTTTAATAGGCTTTAATTGAAAGTAGATAGACTATGAATTTCTTTTCATGTGACCGTATCTTGCTCTGAGATCTGTTAAGAGGATGGGGTGGGAAATATTTAAATCAATCAGTGAATCAATTGATCAGTCAATCGGAATCTTGGTGTGTCTGGCCTTCAAAGGCCTTCGTTTTCTGCCAAGGTATAAACCCATGAAGGAAATGCTTGTCCATAACCAAGCAAGAAGTAACACAAAGGCATCTTGGGTAAATTGGAAGCATGCAATTTGAGTAACGTGTAAACAGTATGGATTAATTATAGCTTTCAGATAATTTTGGCTGAAGTGAATGGTAGTTAAAAGGGTCTGGTGGACCGTTAGATTTTGCTAGGTAACATTTTGGGGTTTCTAAGCGTCCCTTTTATGTGGCTGCTAGTAAGACAGCTACAGACGATTACATTATAGCCTCCCACCCATGTTGCCCTGCTATGACTTCAAAGTAGTATTTTCTGTGCCTTATACACCATTGGCATCACACCGTGCTGAGTTAGGCACATTATAAAGTTTGAAGACATTTAATTGTAGGTTGTATTGTGGCCCATTTGTCCATAGAAACCATTGTGGATGTGAGGAGGGAGCTTTTCCAGTTTTTCTGCCTTTGGAAAGAGCTTCCACATTGACATGTCAAGATTTCTAGTAGATGACAGTCACAATATTAGCCAATGCTGAAGAACTGCAGTCAGATTCCTTCTTTTGGGCTCCACCAACCTTAGGTAACCCAGGTGTTCCTGGACTTCATCTCCCAGAAACCCCAGCCAGCGCAGCTAGTGGTGAAGTCTTGTGGGAGTTTCAGTCCACGTTGGGAGCCATTGGGCGATACCCAGTCCTTCTTAGGTCAAGAAGGTAACCAATGAAGTATTGCAAGGACAAATGAATAAAAGAACATTCATTCAAAAATGTAAAGTACATTAAATTAGTATACTTCAGTCATGTAACAAATTTTTAGAGCTGATCCTTCAAGATAAAATAAGCAGGAGGTGCAGGAAGGAGAAGAGCTTCTTGGCTGAGGAATGGTGGAGACTGGCACAAAGTGGAATTCAGTGTTATTGTTTAGAACTGCTTCATCCAAAATCAGGCTGGCTATAATGTTGTCCCAGCTCCGGCAGGAGAGGAAGGAATAGGGGAAGATGTCCCTTAATACTTTATGTAGTAAACAGTGTGATAATTTCCATGAAGTATCCAGCCATTATTTGTCACTCACATTTTTCATCAAATTCTTTCTAATTGATGAAAAGACTGTATATCTCTCTGTGTCTGTCCAGCTACAATAGCTATCATAGTGTGAATTTTACCACTTCTGCAGCACCTCCTTTGCAGCTGAAAGGTATGTCTAGATTTCTCATCAGTCAGTGTAGATGTTACTGAGCTTCATGAACTAGTGCAGGAGTGGGCAATTAATTTCTATAGGGGGGCCACATGAAAAATCTGAACTGTATTTGGGGGCTGAACCAACTTTACTTAAAAATAAAATGAAACAGTGATGTTATGATCGCTTTTATTTTAAACTTGTTAATCTTCACAAATACTAAAGAGTTTTTTGCAGTAGGTTAAAGATTGCAACTGATCAGCTTTAGACAAAAAGCTATAAATAGTTTTGATGTTCAAAACTGTCCACGGGCCATACAGGAGCAGCTCACGGGCCGTATGTGGCCCTCAGGCCGCACTTTGCCCAGGTCTGAACTAGTGGCACGACTCACTATGTGGTTATCGTTTTGTGTTCTGACTGTAGATATAGGATTTCTGGTTTGAATGCATCCTCATAGTTTAAAAAGGGAATACATTATCTCCATGTAGAAAACTCTGTTGCTAAAAAGATTAAACTTCCACATGAATGGGTGGCTCTGTGTGCAACATTTGGAAATATGGATCCCAGGATTCATCTCTGTGTGTCACAGGTCCCCTGTGATAGGGTGCTAGTACACTCCCATAGCAAGCACACGTAGCAGTCATCTGGGTGGAACGTCGTTTTTCTCAGGATCAGGCCGGCGGGTGGATAAGTTTTCTCAAGATCAGGCCTACTGAACAGAAGGAGAGACAGTTCCCTTTTGAGAAACAGGTGGAAGAGGCAGGTCAAGGAGAGTAACATTTCAGGGCTGGGAAGAGAATGTCTGGGAGGATGCAAGAGAGAACACTGGAAGTTATCTACTCTTGCCTGGTTTGCTTGCTTGCCACAGGAGTCGGACACCAGAGACTCCAGACACAAGGCTGCATTAGCCTAGACATTGCCACAGCCCCAGAGAGGCAAATGACAGACACACACACACACAGAGAGAGTGGATGGGTAGAGCTGGGCTGTATAGCCTGACTTCTTTTGCTCATCTCCTCTTCTAGGTGATGCCTGGACGTGAGCTCTCCTCTCCTTTCTGTTTCCCAGAACCTGGAGTCTAGGTGAAGTTAACTGTGTCCCCAAGTTGGCAAGTGGTGCCCAAGGGTTTATAGACTATAATTCAGCCCTATGAGACTCTGAGGGGGAAAGACAGATGGCAGTGATGCCATACCATTAATAAAAGCCGTCCTGAGCCAAGAAGCTGAGGTGGTGTCCATGGAGTTATTGGTGGAAGCTCTGGTCCTGCTGGCACCATAGGAGGGTATGCCTGTGGGTCACACCCCACATATCCCCAGAGAATGGGCACTGGGGGTCAAGAGCTGGAGAGAGAGAAGAGGCTCTCAGTGTGGTGGAGGTAGATCAAACAGTGAGTGCTTGCAAGCAGGGATGTAAAATCGTTCTGTTTTTAAATGCCCAATTCTTTCTACTCTGACTGTTAGAAAGTTGCAGGTCTTGGTATTTGAAAAACGCCGAAATAAAATTCTTGCCCATCTACACTGGTGGAATTTATTAATTACAGCTCTTCCTAGCATGAAGAGGACCATGAGGGCCTGCCAGCAATGCAGGTGTTAAAGATAAGGAGTATTTCGGGGGGGGGGGGAGTTAGCAATAACACTGTTGAAATTATAGAAAATCATACCAGACCCTAAGCCATAAATCAGACTGTTGATCAAAGGTCTGATAGACACATAAACCTGTCCCCGGAGTATCTCACCTGCTTCCCCCTATATTTTCCTTTCCTTCCCCCCCCCCCAAACCGAAAATAATCTTAGAACTACAGAGCTGGAAGGGACCTTCTGGATCATCGAGTCCAGCCCCCTGATAAGGAGGCCCAGCGGGGAATCGAACTCCCAACCTCTGGCTGCACAGCCAGATGTCAAAGCCATTGAAATATCCACTAGTCCTCTTGCTTTAAAAAAAGAAAGAAAGCCCAAGGGATCTTTTTGAGTCTGGATTAATCTTTCAGTGTTGGTGTCTCCCACATTTGTGTTGTTCTTCATTGCAGTGTTGTTTCCTTTCATAGTATAACAGCAATTGTGAATGTTGGCAAATTATTCTTTGGGGGGAAAAAAAGAAAAGAGGGCCTTCTCACTCACCTGTATCTAAAAATATAATGTAGAGCAGGGACTGTTTGCTTGATCTTTAGACAAGATTCCTGTTGCCCCAGAAGATTTGTTGTGATTCTGAAACCCAGTTCAGCATGTTTTGTGTGGAATCGTTATCTCTGGTTCATAATATCTTACTCAATCTTACTCAACCCAAATGGAGCCCCATCCAGTAAATGGATAGATGCCTGGATCACTGTTAGGACTTGGCATTCAGAGGCCCTGTTTCTAATTAAGTTCTTCTGTGGCACAGTGAGCTGTTGTGTGGGCGAATATTGTCACATGTACACTAAGGCCATCACTCAATGCAATACTAATTAACCAAGTTTTCATGAGAGGTGACAAAAGAAAAAAAAAACCCGAACCTTCCAAGTATGTTCTGGTATTTTTATCTTTGCTGAAAATATTATAAATAGGAAAAGTGAGAAATCTTGACATGCTTATTATTTAGAAGAAGCAAGCTCCTTTTCTGTCTCCACCCCCCCCCCCCACAAATTTTGCCCTACATTTTCTTTCTCATTCTTATCCAAAGATTTGAGGGCTTGAGTGACACTGAACCTCACACTCCCACTATAACCTCCTATTATCCTACAATGAAAGGGGGCATCTTGACCCACAGCCAGAAATTTTCATGTAGAAGTGAGCCAAAAATAAGGTCTCTGCATACAAGATCAGTGAAGCCTTCACAGGGCTACTTACCTGGGGAGCACTGGATTGTGTGATAAGCACCCCCATAGTAGGCATCCTTCAGTCTCGAAAGACTAGGGTAATGTGCTCTGTATGGAGGGCTTGGAACAGCGTCTAGTGTGGCTGAGAAGGCCAATTCGAGAGTGACCATCCCTTCCACACTGAAGACAAATACTGTACAATCTGTCCCCTGTCTAGCTCCCTGATTTTGCTGCTTTTGGGACTGCCTCTTTGCCTCAGCCTGCTGGACAAGTGCCTCTTCAAATTGGGAGAGGCCGTGCCTGCCTCCAGGCTGAATGCTCAGACTTCAAGGTTTCCCATCTCTTGAGGTCCATTCCTAGGGCCTTCAGATCCCGCTTGCAGATGTCCTTGTATCGCAGCTGTGGTCTCCCTCTGGGGCGATTTTCCTGCACAAATTCTCCATATAAGCACCACTATCCTAACATTACCTTGCCCCCAAAAGCAATAAATTCTTGTTGCAACACACATGTAATCCTGCATGCTCAGTCCAGGTGTGACGTTCACCTCCTCGAAGCACCTACGTTTTGTGCCCTCACAAAGGTTCCAGTCGTGTTTTCCTTTCACTGCTACCAGTGGATTACCTCAATCCACAAAATAAATGATGTTTGATCAGACACTTGTATGGTGAATGCAAACAAAACTTATTTATTAAAGCGAAGCCAGTTTAATAATCACAGAAGTTGTGCAGATGTACATACTACTCTCTTGCCATATAATTTCCACCTTCTCTGTCTATTTATCTTAACCAGTCTCTAACTCTATCTCTTTAATTTCTTCTAATTAACATACTCTGACTCTGACTGATTCACTCTGACTGACTCTCGCTGACTCTGAGACTCTGCCTTTTAACCTCTCTCTCGGCTCCGCCTCTCAACCGCATTGCCATAGACATGAATAATACATGACTTATACCTAACAAAGTGTGAACGCTACACCATGGTTTTATAATTATGTACAGAATCATGACTTTGATGATCTAAACCAGAGACCCATTCTGCTTTTCAAAGGGGTCAGTTATAGGCATCCATGAAAGCCACATGTGGGACAGAAAATTAGTAAAAAAAAAAAAAAGTAAAGGTTCTCCTTGACAATTTGTCCACTCTAGGCAATGGTGCTCATCTCCGTTTCCAATTCGTAGAGCTAGCATTTTGTCCGCAGACAATCCTCCGTGGTGATGTGGCCAGACCATTTACCTTCCCACTGAGGTGTTACCTATTTATCTACTTGCATTTTTGCATTTTGCATGCTTTTGAACGACTAGGTTGGCAGGAGCTGGGACAAGCGACAGGAGCTCACTCTGTTGAGTGGATTCGATCTTACGACTGCTGGTCTTCTGACCTTGCAGCACAGAGGCTTCAGCCGTTTAACCTGCAGCGCCACGACGTCGTCTGCTATTTTTATGCTCAGCAACATCTTCTGAAAGGTGTACTAAATGGAAAACCTAGAGGCTATGGAGAGGTTTTTGTTGGTGGTGTCATTTATATCTGTAAATTTATCTCATCTTGGGGGTGTAAATCCTCACGTCTTTTGTTTTTGTATGTATATTTTTATTAGCATTTCAATAATATACAAACACAAGGAAAAAACACACCAAAATACACATATCTTACTACATTTCAAAAAACACAACTATCAATTATGTGAGTGTTATTGGGATTGTTTTATTCTCATTTGTTTGCTTCCCTGAGTAGTGGCTTTGCCACTAATTGGACAGGATAAAAATCTAAATAAAATAAAATTAAAAAGAAATAAAATTAATGCACCCATCACCAGGTCCAGTAGAGATATATTTCCTTCAAAGTTTTGATTATGATCCCCCATAACTCTTTCAAAATAACATTATTTTGTGTATTCTCGAAGTGTATTCTCAAAATAATATCATTTTGCCTTTCAATGATACAAAGTGTGTTTAAATTCTATCTGTCTGTCTGTCTGTCTGTCTGTCTGTCTGTCTGTCTGTCTGTCTGTCTGTCTGTCTGTCTGTCTATCTATCTATCTATCTAAAATATTTTTATCCTGCCTTTCTCCTTAAAAAAGACCCAAGGAAGCAAAGTTCAAAATGCCTTTCTCCAAACTTAGTCTCTTTAAAAATTTTGTATCCCATGTCAATTTGTCTTTAACTGCCATTTCTCAGACTTCATTATACCATACAGTTAATTGAAAAATGTATTTCTGTTTCCAGTTTCTCACAATCACTAATCCGGCTGCTATATTCATGATTAAATATCTTGTTTTGCCCAAATAGTCTTCAGAAATAAACAGTAGTGCCAATTTGGGAAAGATTTCTATTGTTATTTGTACAATTGTTTTCCATTTCTTTAACTTCCCAAATTTTGATGCTATTCCACACTCCGGTCACATATGGAAAGAAGTACCGACATACTGTCTGCATCTCCAGCATACTCTGGAATATTTAGAATCTATAATATTTACTTTCACAAGTATCAAATACCACCTCCATATCAATTTGTGATAGTTTTCATTTATTCTGACAGACATAGATTTTAAAACTCTCTTTTTCCATATACTATTACATGTCTCGATATTTATTTCCTTAACTAAACCTGTTTCCCATAATGTTTTAAGAGATTCTTGATTATTACCATTTTTTCCCATGTATAAGATGATACTTTTGTCTAAAATCTTTAGACTAAAAATGGAGGGTGGTCTTATACATGGAAGTAAGCTGAGGAGAGAACAAAATGGCACATACCTTGCCTCTGCAAACAGGCTGCCTCCAATTCTGCCTCTAATCACAAGGCTTGGCTTCCTCCAATCATGAGACTTACGTAACTGATGTCAGCTGACAAACCAACTGGAACTGATTGGAAGTGGAGCCTGTAGGCAGTGCTCAGATTCAACAGGGACCTAAAATGTCCAAGCATTCTGAGTCCAGACACTGAATACTCAAAGCTAAGTTTTCTTAATTTTGGGTTAGAAAAGTGGTGGGGGGAGAGATCTTATACACATGGGCGTCTTATAGACAGAAAAATATGGTATCTGCCCCTGACAAATTAAGAGAGTTTTAAATATTTACCTACTTATAATTATTCAACTATATTTTAATGAGTGTGTAATTTAATTGTCTTTTAATGTTTAACTTATTATATTTTTAATTCTATTCTTTTTACTATTGTGAGCTGCCTCCCCTAATGGAGAGAAAGGTGGCCTATAAATAAAACAAATAAAATAAAAATTAATCAACTTCTTATAAATCTTAGTCACCCTTCTGTCTTACAGATATTTTCCATTATATCGAGATCTGCCTTCTTTCCATCCCAATATTTATCCCAAGGACACTACAGGGCGAAACATAGTGTCCAGCCCCAGTAAGTTGAGTAGGGCTTTGTCACAGTTATATCAATACAGGATTTCCATCACACTCACACTCCTCCACTGCTGATGACATTGTGTGCATGTATGTTCCTTTCAGATACAGCATGTCTTTGAATATAAAAAAGAGGAATGGTAATGCCTCATATAAGCACTTAAAAAATTATTAACATTGCTCCAAACTATTGCGATGCATAAGGTGATTTTTATCTGGGCTTCTCTGTAGTTTTATCTTGCTTATTTTCATCCTTGTAGATATCTAGGGTGAGGTTTGGATCTGAAAGATTTGATTTCTTGGGTATGTTCAAAGGAAGGAAGGAAGCAAAGCAACCTCATGTTTTATTATAACCCCCGCCGCCCCCCCTCAATCTTCTTGTAGACCTTGAAATTGAAGCTGGCATATTTGTAAATATGATTTTCTTTCTTGTGCCTTTGGAAAGCAGATTGTCTCTGTAGCTAAATTAACCTGTGATTTTTCGACAGTGGATGAAAAATTGTCATAGTATGGAATCAACATAAGTATACTTCAGTGCTCTGGGTGAATGATTATTCCATTGTATTCCTCCTTGTGAAGCGTCATAGGTGCTACTTGTCCTTTCCTGATGGAAACATGTGCCCTTACATAGATTAAGGGAACTCCTGACAAAAGACCAGATGCTGGTCAAAAAAGACTTCCACGTTGTAAACCTATGTGAGTTTCATAGAGCTGACAGGGTGGTAGTTCCCTGTGTTGAATCAAAACAATCCAGTACTTCAGCATGTGTAGGTACATAAAGGTGTATGTACAGTATGTTTTGCTTTATGTTTAAACTTGACAAAGCAGAGATTTAGAAAACACATACTGTAGGAAACCATATGCCATGTGGCTATTGTGGGACATTTCTTCTCTATGAACTCTATAAAAAATACTCCCACTTTTGCATTTTTTTTTCCTACAAAAAGTCAATTTTTTCCTCATTCATTCTTATATGTTCAGCGAAGTGGCAAACTTACAGCACCCCATTATCCACTAATCCTGACAACAATCCTGTGAAGTAGGTTCCTGTTGTTAGATCAGATACCTGTAGGCTTTATCGCTGTTGTCACTATACTGTAGAACAGGCTTGTCCAACCCGCGACCCGAGGTCCGCATGCGGCCCAGGTCAGCTCGTAATGCGGCCCAGTGCAATTTTTTAATTTTTAAAGAAATTCCAAAGTTTCAACTTACACTGCTGGCACTTGCGGCCAGAATGTGGCTGGGGCATGTCACAACAGTAGAGGGGGAGAGAGGGAAGGAAGGAGTGGGAGGGGAGGGGACAGGGGGGCTGCGTGACTGCATTGCGTCATCCCCGTCAATAGGTGGACCCCCTCCCGGCCCCATAAAGCTGCCGGAGTCGAAGCTGGCAGCCTCTGCTGTCTGAGATCGCAGCTGCCGGTAAGTGTGCTTGGAGCGGGGCTGCGTAGGGCGGCTAGCCCTGCCCCCCCCATGCGGCCGAAACCAAATGTATGTGTGGCCCAAACCAAATTTTCATCTTCTAATGTGGCCCAGGGAAGGTGAAAGGTTGGCCACCCCTGCTGTAGAATGAGGAGATAAAGAATGGTACAATGGTTGTTTGCTTATGGCCATCCAGTTAGCTAGTAGAGTAAAGCAAAGCAAAGCCTGCTGCTTGTATACCGACCCATAGAGCTTAAAGGTGTGATTATTTGGGCTACAGTTAGTAGATAATACAAAAATTTGTATATAGGTTCACATCTCAGTCTCTTAGCCTTTACAGTACACCAGATCTCTATGACCTTCCGTATGAACAAGGAATCATGGTACTGTGTTTGCATGAACAGGAACCTTTGCAGGATCGAACTTAAAACAACATATCCACGGGCCATTTAGACGTGTTATTTACATCATTCTGTGCCCTCCAGCTGTCGTTTTCTGCTAAATCTGTGCATCTGGCTTCAAAAAGGACAAAGAGGCGTTTGCACAAATTGTACAATTTTGCACAAATGGTGGTGGAAAAGATGCTCGGTATCTCACTCTGGTGATGGAAGTGAGAACTCCCATGGGGGAGGAAAAAATCTCAAGACAACCTGTAATGATGACAGATGAGACACTGATTGTAAATACAGAAGACCAAGTGGGGTTGGGTAAGAATGTTATTTTAGCTGATTCTTAAGAGGAGCAAACTCTTGAGAAAAGTCCAATAATGTTCACAAGTTTCTTCATGTTCCGGCTGGAAAGAATGTGACATTATTATTTTTCAAGAAAATGAATGCAGGAGAAAGTACAAGATTTTCTCCATCCCTAAGGTTCACTCCCTGGCATCTCCATGTAAAAGGATTTAGGTGAGTAGATCTTAAGGTTAGCTTTTGTCAGAGAGCGGATAATAGTTACAGTATTTACAGCCTAACTGAGTGTTGAGCAGCTTTATGTGTTCATCCAAAGCAGCAGAGATCAAGAGGTGCCCAGAGTTGTATGCAGAGTTTTCTTATTCAGTGCCATGCAGAGTCATTTTTTTTTTGTTCTGTTGGATTCATCTGGTTTGGGAAGGTAATTAGGTAAGGGGACGACAGAGGACGACAGGAGGGCCTGGCGTGCTCTGGTCCATGGGGTCACGAAGAGTCGGACACGACTAAACGACTAAACGACGACGACGATGGCCTCAAGGATTCAAAAGTAGTTAGTTATAGTTGTAGGACTTTTTTTTAAAAAAAAAACCTGTCCTTAATTTTACAGGCTATTTCTAAATGAGTTGGGAATTTCATTGTATTCTGGGTTAGTAGTTAGGGTTACATTTATATTTCTTGTAATTTCTGTGCTAACTGAAGATTCTGGTGCCCCCCTCCAGCAGTGGCCTAGAAGGTAACAAGCACAGTATCTTACTGTGCTTCTCAGCCTGATGGCTTAGATAGATAGATAGATAAAACTTTATTACGGTAAAAGGCCAGCCACAAATAAAACATCGAAATATATAAATATACAGAGGTATACAAAAATATTGGGATCAAATGAAAATACTCGGTTCTGAGGTGAACAAAAAATTAGCAAACATGACAAGAGGCTGGTTAGTGGTGGTAATGATCAGTTGGTCCCTACGTACGTTGGCTGAGATACAGAAGTACCAGAAATAGCAAAAGGGATATATTAGATTAGACAATTTCCCCCAGGTTTTTTCTTTCTTTTCCCCTGATTTTCTCCCCTGCTTTAAACTTAATGGACCATAGCTGAAATTCAAGAACATTGTGGCACAGTGGTTAAACTGCAGTACTGCAGTCATGACTCTGCTTACCGGCTGAGTTTGATCCTGACAAGTTCAAGGTCGACTGAACCTTCCATCCTTATGAGGCTGGTAAATTGAGTTCCCAGTTTACTGTGGCTGGGGGTGGGAGGGAATGTATAGCCTGCATAATTAAATTCTAAACTACCCAGAAAGTTCTTTAAGCACTATTATTGTTGTTTAGTCGTTTAGTCGTGTCCGACTCTTCGTGACCCCATGGACCAGAGCACGCCAGGCCCTCCTGTCTTCTACTGCCTTCCGGAGTTTGGTCAAACTCATGTTGGTCGCTTCAGTGACACTGTCCAACCATTGCGTCCTCTGTCGTCCCCTTCTCCTTTTGCCTTCACACTTTCCCATCATCAGGGTCTCAGTTACACAAGCAGCACACTTTTGATTTAATGACAATACATTCTCATAAATACAAACGTAACTGAAAAATTACAGTTGCACCTGAAAAGTGGAAGAGGCATCCCTTATAATGTATAATGCCTTATATCTGTGAAGATTCTCAGTCATCCAGGTGAAATTATCTGGACGTTGAGTCCTGGCAACGGGACTTCCAGTTGCTATCACGCCTTAGTTACTGAGGGAAAGGGTTGATTGCAAAGTAACTCATAGCTTGCATCTAGTGACTTCCAAACCGTGATAGCTGGATCCAATAGACAGAACATCCAGAGCAGATGGATAGGGCTTTTTTTAAATACAGCGAATAGCCTAGCATGCCACAATATACAACTGGCAAGATCAACTGATAATAATCCATTTGTTTGCTGACAATAGGGTTGCTTTTCATGGAAGCTTCAATATATATTCTCTTAGTAATTGTTCTAGTTTTCAGAGAGAGGCCTAAAGAAAGAGAGAGAGAGAGAGCGAATTATTTTTTTTAATTGTCTTGTTTTCAGGTAATATGTCATTAATTGTTTGTTGTTGTTTGAAGGTCACTGACTTGAGTAAATGTCAATTGCTACTCTTGCTCACAAGTGCATCCATTTCGAGATCTCCTTCTTCCCTTGCCTCTCATGTCGGAATGAAATGTAATCTGTCTCTGTGTGTGCTCATTTTGTAGGATACTGTGATATGAGAGTGATGCATTAGGCCTCAGAAGACCTGGGTTCCAATCCCTGTTTGATATACTGAATGATGGCCACCTGGAGATAACCAATTATACCACATTAAGAGAGGATGCTCTCAAAGGCTTCAGTAAACAGCCTTGTCTTGAGCATCCTCTTGAAGACTGTGAGGGAAGAGGGCAGGCTTAGGGAAGGGGCCATGCCCGAGAAGGTCCTATTTCTGGATGATGAGCTTTCTGACTTGACCTCCCTTGTTATGGCAACCCAGAGGAGCATGTCCTAGAGTAGTGGTTCTTAACCTTAGTTACTCAGGTGTTTTTGAACTGCAACTCCCAGAAACCCCAGCCAGCACAGCTGGTGGTAAAGGCTTCTGGGAGTTGCAGCCCAAAAACACCTGAGTAACCCAAGGTTAAGAACCACTGTCCTAGAGGAATGAGTGGCATGGGTGTATGTTTTTAAGGAAAGATGTTCCAACAAGTAGTGAGGTCCCAAATTGTGAAGGGCTTTATAGGTAAGAATCTTGAATCTGATCCAGTGCAACTAGTGTAGGCTGGCTTATACTTATTCATGTTTGACACTAGTTATGAGAACTTTTACTCCCCCTTTTCTTCTGTTGGTGAATCACATGTTCAGAAGTCTGTTCTCTATCTGTTGGATGGTCATGGCTGACTTACAGGAAATCTTATTGAATTCAATGGAGCTATTGACAGCAATGCAATTTAGGCCCTGCCCCATATATATTCTAGGACTGTGAAACATTGATTGTGAAACAGCATTGGAACGGCAATTTTTCTTTTTACCTGGTCTCTCCCCCTTTGAAGTTCTCTTATTTTCTAAAATAATTTTTGTGTGATTTCTGTTGGTTACGTATATTCCATAGGTAAACCCATGGGCTGCCTTGTTGCATGGACTTTTTAAAAATTAGAAGCATTGAATTGGTTGTTTGCTGTGATATGATAAATCGGCCAATCCTTTTGGCGTTATTTTGTGTGTGGTTGAGATATGGCAAGTACTTTTTAAAAAATCTTGTTCTTAGCAGTTTTTCAGGTCTTGTCATGCCAAGAGTCCTTGGTGAGATTTGAAGCAAAAAGGTTTCTTGTGAAAATGAAATCCCCATCTTGTTTTTCTCGTTTGTTTATTTGTTTGTTTGTTTATTTGTTTGTTTGTTTATTCATTCATTCATTCATTCATTCATTCATTCAAAATCACTTGTGAAATTTTGCAAACTCCATGTCTATTCCAGAGAACTTTGCACACAAAAGATGCCATTTTGCATAAGTCTCGTAATAATTCTGTTCAGACTGGTACTGTATTTCTTCTGCGAAGGAAATTGCTATGAGACCTCTGGGAAATCTTGTGATAATTTCTCCAAGATTTCTTTAAAAGACAAAACTAAAAGCTTACATGGAGAAATCTTTTCACGAGCAAAAAAATAATAATAATGTTTTTCTTCGTCTTTATTTCTCAGCAAGAGCAAGACGTTGTGAGTTTTTGGACATCTTTTCTCAACAAAGGCAGAAGACAGTATTTTGTCCAGAGAGGTTTTTTTGTAAATTACAGAAATCTTAGCAGAACAAGAATGTGTCTTGTTCTCATGCTGGAGTTGAGAAATATAGTAGGGATTATTAAACTTTCACCAGACTATTTAAATAGATACCTGTCTTGTTGAGAATGACTCTTTTTTTTTTTTTTTTTTGAGATTTCTTTACATTTGTAGTGACTCCTTAGTCCGGTGATGCCCAAACTTGGGTCCCAAGATGTCCTTGGCCTACAGTTTTCAAAAATCCTGGCCAGCAGGACATATGAATTGATGTGCTTTAGGAAGGTGTAGTATATATCAAAGCCATCCCTTTATTCTCACACCATGTGTACTGATGCGGTCTGCTGTAGGACAGTATGCATTTGAAGAAATCAAGAACATGGGTTTGCAGAAGAGATTGATAACAAAATGTAATAGGGTGGGGTGAGTTATCTTACCAAAGAGGCAGCTACCCAAGCAAACTTTTTTACTATGCTCCTAGTCTTTTTCCCCCTCCCAGCTTTCTGTCACATCCTGTCATTGGTCAGCATCTATTTTGGGGCTGGGGGTGGGGGATATTTGGTCTGATGAACATTTTTGTATGAACTTGCCAGATTCAGACCTACAAACTTATTTGGTTCTGCAAAATGTACTTAAGCAATGAAATCTGCAGTAAAAACACACTAAAATAGGGGGAAACACTCCTGATTGTTCACAGCACCAAGTACAGTGGTGCCTCGCTTAATGAGGATAATCTGTTCCAGTGAAATTGTTGTAGAGTGAAATCCTCATTGAGCAAAATAAAAAAATTCCATTGAAACGCATTGAAAACCCATTCAATGTGTTCCAATGGGCTGAATAACTCACTGTCCAGCGAAGATCCTCCATAGGGGCAGCCATTTTCGGTTCCTGTAAAGTGAGGAATCCATCCGAAAACACAGCAGGGAGCCATTTTACACAGCGGGCAGCCATTTTGAAGCCGCCTATCAGCTATTTTAAAAACATCGTCTAGCGAAAAATCGGTTCCCAAAGCAGGGAACCAATCATCAGGAAGCGAATTTTGCCTATTAAAACATCATTTTGCGATCAAAAAAGCGATCGCAAAACAGTCATCGTATAGCGGTTTCGTCGTTTAACGAGGTAATCGTTAAGCGAGGCACCACTGTACAAAAGTGTGTAAGTTAGGAATATAAATCTTTGCTTGTTTTGTTTTTGAGAATAAGAAGGGTTTAAAAAAAATCTCACCTGCTGGGTGTTTACATTGTTCACACTTCAGAATTCTCTGTGAAGATTTCATGGAAATGTCTTGTTTTTGCACAAAAGCTGAGCCTTCTGTGCAGGAAAACTTACTGTACATGGTTTTCTACACAATGCACAAGTTTATAGTTTTGTCTCTTTTTTTTTCGCTAGTGCTACAGATGATGACAACAGGCATTCCTCTTTTTTTGCTGGGGTGCAGGAGTGAAAACTCTTCCTGCAATTCGTCGTTTTTCATCTGAGCGCCTCATACCTTTTTTCCACTCAACAAGAGAGGAGTTGTGGATGTACTCTAAATCCTTATGTAGATTAGGAAAGTGAAGGCAAAAAGTTGTATCGCGTGTTGTGCCCACTATTTTGGCAAATGTGCCTTGCATTTACAAACTGATGGTCTGAGGCAAATGTCCAGTGAGACAAATGAGAAATTCTGTGAAAGTGGAAGTTATAGATTTGTTCGTTTTCATTTCAAACTTTGAGTGTCCCCAGAGGTGTTCAGTACCTTTTTTCTGATGCATGGATGTTGCCACTTTGCTGTATAAGGAGTATGAATTTTTTGTTAGGTTAAATCAGTGAATAATATAGTACAACAGAAGAACATGAGCCCTGTTTCACCCTTTCTCCTCTCAGGTAAGAAGCTGGCATGTCTGTTTTGGAGGGTCAGTTTGTGTGGGTCGTCCTTCCTTCCATGTTCTTTCACAGTTACAGCAGTATTATTACACACAGATTAAAAGGCAGGAAGCTTTTAGGCTCCCTGACAGTTGGCCAGAGCAGAGATTAGAGATAAAAGTTAATCCCATGAGGTAATAGCAAAATAAAAATAAAAATATAAAAAAAATGGGGGGGGGAGGGTTACGAAGGCAGGCAATGAGCCAATAATGGTTTGTTGAGGTAAAGATGGTTCCCCTTTCGAGGGTGATCGGCTCATGCTAAGTTGAGGGTCACCACTGGGTGATTGCTTTTTCAAATCCTTCAAAGGTTTTTTTATAACATCTAACTAAGGTATAGGGGAAGCAGTGGGAAAAGGCATATGGCCACCAATGGTGATGAGAATAAGGAAACAAAACAAAGAGAACTTTAAATCATTACAGCTGTGAACAGAAGGCAATGGACTGTGAACAGTGTGTTTGTAACTGCAGGACTGCCAATCAGTTAACACCTTGAATCAGGGAAGATTAAAACAGTTTCCTCAGCATGGACTAAAAGTATCAAAAGAGAAGCTGAAAGGAGAAAAGAAAAAGAAAAAAAAGATTGTGTTTCTTCTTCATGGCCTCTGTGAATTCACACCAGTGTGCTAACTGCGCATGTGCAGTCGATCTCCGGAGCCATTGGAAGGCTCTGCGGCTGGACAAGGGGCTGGACCCTCGTTATGTCCACCTGTGCGGTATACGAATACCCCCCCCCCATCTCTAGTACTTACATCTTCATCTGATGGGGAGATATTGGACATAACGCCCCCCCCCCCCCAGATAAAGTCCAACCAATCTGCCCTAGCCAAGGCTCCTTCCACATCATTTCTGAATGGAATGGAAAGACTAGATGATCAGTATCTTGATCATGCCCTGACACTCACGCTCAAGATCATGCTCTGCCTTGACGGGCTTCTCACCTCCTTTTCTCCTTTTACTTTCATGGCTTTGCGTCTAACTCAAGCCTGATGGTCGGCACTAAGATACTTCCTCCCCCTCTTACCTGCGGAACCAAAGCCTTCAATTACACCACAGCAGATGATACTACCTACCTCATGACTATGATCACCACCAATACTGAGCAGAATAGAGACTGGGATGCTTATGAACCTATGCTTATTTTCACATTGCTCTTCACCAAGCCTACAGGTGTTTTCTCCAGTTTATGACTGGCCATCGTACCTACCAATTCCCTTCAGTCTCGCAGGAGGAAAGCAATATACAGTACTGTATCTGTGCCAAAAGCATAACAAATGAGCATTGCCTTTATAGAGTGATCATAAGGATTTGTTTCTCTCAGACACCTTTTTCTGTAATCTCACAATCCCCTTAATCCTAATGCATCAGGACAAGGGTCCATTCCAGGTGGTCACAGAACATCCAGACCTGGTTTTCTGTACTGGTGAGTAAATCAGGGAGACCAGACAAAAAGGCTCTCGTTTGGTGCTAAATCATCAAGTAGTTCTGAATTTTGAAATGTTTGCTTTCCTAAAGGTTCATTTCAGAACAGTTCTGGTGCTCCAGTACTCCAGAATGGAAACACAACAATTATTCCATAATGAAAAAAAAGATACTGTATAGCGAACAATTTAGGCTGAATCTTCTTCCTTCATACTGCTTGGGCATGGGTACGTTGCCTGAGGGGCTGGTTGTTCTTCTTCTTGTTGTTTTGGAAGATTATCTCTGCTATTGCCACCACAGGTTAGAGACAGTCTAAAAGCTATTCCTACTCCCTCTTGGTTCTATATAACAGTTTGGTTTGCTTACCAGAAATACAGAATGTGAGGTAGGGTCTACAGTTGGAGGCTCACAGAAACAACTGCAGTAATTTCCATGGGAAAGAATGTCATTAAAAAGGATGTTAACTGTTCAATCCTAAAATTTTACTTTGCCTTAGGCACTAAAAGGGGGTTCTTTAAAAAGTTGCTTGACCTGTCTGACTCTGAGCTCAAATGGTTACTTTTTAAACTTGTTACTGTGTTTGAAAAGTAACTATTTTACAACAAGTAACTATGGCTGTTACTTGTCATAAAATACAGTACTGAAAAAATTTTTTGTATGCTTATTGCTTCAGTACTTAAATGAACAGTGCAAAGAAACAGAGGAAAATAATAGAAAGGGAAAAACCAGAGATCTGTTCAAGAAATCTGGAGATATTAAAGGAACATTTTGTGCAAAGATGGACATGATTCTATCATTTTTGAGATTGTATCCCAGTACAGCTTTTCCCACTCTTTTTGTTGACTGTGAGGGCTACTCCATTTCTTCTATGGTATTCTTGCCCACATTAGTAGATATGATAATTCTCTGAATTGAATTCACCCATTCCCGTCCATTTTAGTTCACTGACACCCAGGATGTCAATGTTTGTGGAAAAGATCAGTCTATATCCCAATCCCAAAGAAGGGCAGTGCCAAAGAATGCTCCAACTACCGTACAATTGCACTCATTTCACACGCTAGCAAGGTTATGTTCAAAATCCTCCAAGGCAGGCTTCAGCAGGATGTGGACTGAGAACTCCCAGAAGTACAAGCTGGATTTCAAAGGGGCAAAGGAAATAGAGACCAAATTGTTAACATGCGCTGGCTTATGGAGAAAGCCAGAGAGTTCCAGAAAAACACCTACTTCTGCTTCACTGACTATGCAAAAGCCTTTGACTGTGTAGACCACAGCAAACTATAGCAAGTTCTTAAAGAAATGGGAGTGCCTGACCACCTTATCTACCTCCTGAGAAATCTATATATGGGACAGGAAGCAACAATTAGAACTGGATATGGAACAACGGATTGGTTCAAAATTGGGAAAGGAGTACGACAAGGCTGTATACTGTCCCCCAGCTTATTTAACTTATATGCAGAATACGTCATGAGAAAGGCTGGACTGGAGAAATCCCAAGGTGAAATTAAGATTGCCGGAAGAAATAGCAGCAACCTCTGATATGCAGATGATACCACTCTAATGGCAGAAAGTAAGGAGGAATTTAAAAAACTCGTAATGAAGGTGAAAGAGGAGAATGCAAAAAATGGTCTGAAGCTCTACATCAAAAAAAAAAAAAACTAAGATCATGGCCACTGGTCCCATCACCTCCTGGGAAATAGAAGGGGAAGATATGGAGGCAGTGACAGATTTTACTTTCTTGGGCTCCATGATCACTGCAGATGGTGACAGCAGTCACGAAATTAAAAGACGCCTGCTTCTTGGGAGGAAAGTGATGACAAACCTCAACAACATCTTAAAAAGCAGAGACATCACCTTGCCGAGAAAGGTCTGCATAGTCAAAGCTATGGTTTTTCCAGTAGTGATGTGAGAGCTGGACCATAAAGAAAGCTGACCGCCGAAGAATTGATGCTTTTGAATTGTGGTGCTGCAGGAGACTCTTGAGAGTCCCCTGGACTGCAAGGAGAACAAACCTATCCATTCTGAAGCTGAGGCTTCAATACTTTGGCCATCTCATGAGAAGAGAAGACTCCCTGGAAAAGACCCTGATGTTGGGAACGTGTGAAGGCAAGAGGAGAAGGGGACGACAGAGGACGAGATGGTTGGACGGTGTCATTGAAGCGACCAACATGAATTTGACCCAACTCCAGGAGGCAGTGGATGACAGGAGGGCCTGGTGTGCTCTGGACCATGGGGTCACAAAGAGTCGGACACGACTTAACGACTAAACACTTTAAAAAATAGATAAGATACAACTTGGAAAGGTCTTATCAAAATGTCTGTAAAATGCCTCTAAATTCCAATATAAAATAACATTTGAAAGTAGCTAGAAACCATTACATGCCTCAAAAGAGTAACTTTGATTTTTTTATAATACTTTTAAAATATAACCTTTTAATATATATAACCCTCCTTACCCTAAAAAGTAACTCCCAGGCTTTGGGTTCCATGCAGGCTTTTCTTTATTCATGCTAAGTTTTCTCCACATGGTTGTGCACCGGTTGACACTATCTTGTAGAAAGAAAGCACATATATTCAACCTTTGATTTACTGAAACCAAGTTTGCTGGAGCAAGCCATTTATCCTTTCATAGTGGTATGACAGCTTTTGCGTGCCTGAGTGAGAATCCCAAATATTTCTCATGGTTTTCTGTTTTCTCCCCTCATTATTTTTCTGGCTTTTTCCCTTTGTAGTCTAGTTAACACCTAACAGAAGGAAAATGGCAGTACCCTACTGCCTAAATTATGACAGAAACTTCAGCTTCCTTGCAAATTTAAAATACTTCACTAATTCCCTCCCTTAACGTGAGAGGAAAGTGATGCAGTTTTATCAGGGCACATTTTGTTTGTACAGAAGGAATGACGGAGCTTAATGATCTAAGAGGGAAAGAGGAGTAATTTTGGAATGTGGAGCTTTACATATCTATCCTATAAACATTCCCTGCACTGATTAGGGAAAACAGAGTTAACTGTGAATAAAGTGGATAGAGAGAAGCTCTTTACCTCTCATGCAATACCAGAACCAAGGGACATCCACTCCAATTAAGTGTTGGGAGAGTGAAAACAGACAAAAGAAAATATTTCTTTACCCAGCATGCTGTAAAGTCTGTGGAACTCCTTGCCACAGGGTGTGGTGATGGCATCTGGCCTAGAGGCCTTTTAAAAGGGGATTGGACAGATTTCTGGAGGAAAAGTCCATTGCAAGTTATACATCCCTGTGATGGGGATGTATAATCTCCAGGGATAAAAGGAAGGTACATCAAAATGCCAGATGAAGGGGAAGGGTATCAGGAGACAGGTCTCTCGTTATCTCGTGGGCTCCCAGAGGCATCTGGTGGGGCCACTCAGTTAAAGAAAGCTGGACTAGATGGGCCCTTGGCCTGATCCAGTAGGGCTCTTCTTATGTTCTTACGTGAATTTGTAGAGCAACTTGTAGGCTATATTCTAAGCTACATGAGATATGTGAGACCATTCTGGATCATACTGCTTGAGGTATGCTGGAAAATTCTAGTTGCAGGCTAAATTTCATGGGCATGAGAAAGATTTAAAAAATGGCAAATTGGCAAGTATGTTATGGGAGATTTAAAAAACAACAACAGCTGAATTCTCAATTTGAAAAAGAAATGTCTATGCATGGACAGAGTTCCCACTTCAGTCCTCCGAAGATGCCAGCCACAGAGACTGGGAAAACATCAGGAAGAACAACCTTCAGAACACGGCCAAAGAATCGAAAAACCCACAACAACCAACTATGAAGTTGGTTTTGGGCAATTCTTCTGCCTTAACAAAGAATCTTCCATAAAATGGCTAAGTAGAGCCCTTCTAATTCTAAAGATCAGGTCCAGGAAAGTCAACTCAAGACAAGCTGATCTACAAAACTATAAAAACCTGGTGCTGCTGAAGGCGGAGCACCAAAAGGTGCCATTTCCAGTGTCGTGGTATGTAGTACTCTAAGCCAGTGCATGCCAACCTCGGGTCCCCAGATGTTCTTGGACAACAGCTCCCATAAATCCTGGCCAGCAGAGCTACTGGTGAAGGCTTCTGGGAATTTCAGGCCAAGAACATACATAGGCTGAAAGTTGGGAACAATTGCTCTGCCTATCAAATTATTCAGACACCTGAGATAGAAACTTCCACATCCCTGTCCAACTTCTCCATCTCTCTAGCGGTAAATATACCATTAAACTGCAAACGTAATTTTTCTCACTTTGCCTGATAATAGAACCCACCGTGTTTATAGGAATTAGATATTTCAAGGCCAAGTGGGAGAGTGTGAATGTTTCTGTGGCCAACTTTGACATGCAACATAATGAGCAAAGTGAATCCCACGTGGCCCTAATCTGAACAGTCCTTCCCACCCATTATTACTACCATCAAAACAGTGGCCAGATTGTGCAGGTGCCTTTCTGTAATCCACTATGCACTTATATTGATAGCTATATCCCTATATAAGCGTGACACTATCCTAAAGCATAAATGAGAAAAGATCCTTGCATTTATGAGTTCCAAGGCAAAGGAACTAGCTGACTGGGGCTAAGCTCTATGGCACTGCAAAGCATTCGGGGTAATGTAGTCTCCCTGCCAATTATAGTCTATACCAGTGGTTCCCCAACCTTGAGCCTCCAGATGTTCTTGGACTTCAACTCCCAGAAATCCTGGCCAGCAGAGGTGGTGGCGAAGGCTTCTGGGAGTTGTAGTTCAAGAACATCTGGAGGCCCAAGGTTGGGGACCACTGAGATTCTATACAGCAGTGGTCCCCAACCTTGGGTCCCCAGATGTTCTAGGGCTACAGCTCCCGGAAGCCTTCAGCACTAGCATTGCTTGATTACTCATAGTGTGTTATTGATAAGCCTCTCTTTTATGGGCTTATTACTGTGATAGTTTCAGTTTTTTAAAAACTTCTGAATTCTTAATATCACAATTTATCTTTATTGGTTTTGACACAGCTGAAATGTATATATATATATATATTTACAATTTAGTGTATCTTCAAAATGTGAATCTAAAATGGCCTTGCAGATTTGTCTCCCCACGTATTTTGCGTACGGATATGAAATTAAGTTGGTAGTTTTGTTTAACTCTGCAAACTTTGTTTTATATCTGGGGGAGTTCATAAAGTCCTTTACGTTCTTGGCTGGCAACACGTTCTGCACTGCTGCAAGAAGGAATGCGTGCAGAAATGTACGTGGAGTGTGTGTGTGTGTGTGTTTGTGTGTGTGTGTGTGTGTGAGGGAGAGAGAGAGAGAGAGAGAGAGAGAGAGAGGGAGAGAGAGAGAGAGAGAGAGAGAGAGAGAGAGAGAGAGAGAGATGCTTATAAGAAATGCACCAGCCAAGAGTATGGTTTCTGAATAGCATCATTTAGGCACTGACTGTGACATTGTATTAACCTTTTTTAATGGATGTATGTAATAAAATGACATGTAAATGGAGCACAAGGGGAGATATGACACTATATCTGGAAAAGGATAAAACAGCCAGTTGAATACTGGGCTATTATAGCAGTTTGCAAACCTTGGATAAACTCAGTCAGCGGTTGTATAATTGGTTATTCAATCCCGACCCTTGTTCACAGCTCAAAGCCAGGAACACTAAGACCTGTTGCCAATTTGAGTGAATGCGGTGACTGTGCTCGGCTGGGGCCTAACTCCGGAGCCAGGCCTTTTCCTGTGGGCTGGTTTCCACCATGTCTGGGACTGGCGGAGTGACAGTAGCTCTTTTGTTGTGAAAGCCTGGCTGGTACTCCCCTCCTTTGCAAAATGTCTAACAGCTACACAAATATAAGAAAGTAGAAGGTTGGGGGCTGGGGGGAGGAGAGAAGATGGGGGTGGGTGGGGAGAGTCTTAGCGTCGCTTTTCTCTTACACTGTGGAAGTATTGAGAAGAAGGTAGTGGTCCAAGAAGAAAGGAGAGCTGAGCACGATGTGAAAAGTTGCAGTTGGACGATAAGGGGAAAGCGCCGTGATGTCCCAGAATACAGGGGAAGCCAGGAGGGAGCGACCGCAGCGCTCCCTTGAAAACAGAGATTGTTCTCCTAGACTAAAGCCATTGTTTTAGCGCTTCCTCTTTCTCAAATCTCAGCCAGCAGTGAATGGATTCTATCGAAACTAGTGATGAATGGCTTCTAATTTATGCGTTTGGTGGCAGTTGTCTCTCAGGGCCAACCTAGAAGTTGAGTTGTACTGTTTTTGTACTGGCTTTCCCCTCCCCAGTTCTAGAAATGGGGCTCGGGAATATTTAACTTTCCTTTTCCTCTCCTCTGGGAAAATGCAAACGTCTTTTTTTTAAATGCCTTTAACTTTCTTCACAGTGCCTAGATTGGATGATGAAGATGTTATGATTTGATACATTTTTATAGAAATAATCAGTTTAATAAGTTTTTTTTTTTTAAAAAAAGGCTGCAGTAATATAGCTGTACAAACAATAAAGTAGTGTTTTGGTTTAGCGGAATCCCCCAAATGTAGCTCTGCTTGCCTTTCAGAGAGAACTCCAGAAATGAACTCCTGCACATTTTTGGAATTTCTATTAAAGCCTTTTTTAAAACCCTCAAAATTCCACAGTTCTTCTCATCTACATAGCATACATAATATAATATACAGGGCTGAAGAGTGGTTTACACAACCAATGCCTCTACTTCTCTGCTCCAGTACCCCCCCTCTCTTTAATGCACATTGTGTGCTAATTAAAAGCTTTCCAATGGGGTGCTCGTCCTGCGGACCTCAACTGCAAATAATGGGAACCATGAAATGTCTCGCCCAGTACAACTTGTTACTCAAAACAAACCATTCTTTCAGAGGAAGTGATAAGGAGCAGAAAGTCATGGAGAAAAAGATTGCATGATGGGAGATAAGGGGAACATCTACAAGTACAAATGACAACGAGGTAGAACCTGGTACATCAAGAAGAAAGAAATCCTCCATTTAGAAGAGCACATATTGCAACAGGAAGAACAGCTTTCATTTGAGGTTGGGCAAGACAGGAAAGGCCTTGAACAACCACTAGTGCTGTTATTAACAAATAGCAACCACACCATTTCAGCAGATCCACTTTGTGAACTTTGGGGCATTCTTTCAAAACAAACCCAAATTAAACCCTCTCCCATTCACCAAATTCAACTGACTCCGTTATTGGCAGCATGGAGAAGCCAGAGTTCTACTTGCCTATCATATAGATCAGTGGTTCTTAACCTTTGTTACTCGGATGCTTTTGAATTGCAACTCCCAGAAACTCCAGTCAGTACAGCTGGTGATGAAGGCTTCTGGGAGTTGCAGTCCAAAACTCCTGAGTAACCCAAGGTTAAGAACCAGTGATATAGACCATGGAATCATCGAATAATGGAGTTGGTAGGGGCTTCTAAGGCCATCTATTCTGACCCTCCACTCAATTTAGGAATCCAAATGAAAGTATATCTGATAAATGGCTTTACCTATAAAGCCCTATGAAGCTTGGGTACAGGCTATCTGAAGGACTGTGTCTCCCCATATGAGCCTTCTTGGTGCTTAACATCATCAGAGGAGACCCTTTCCTCTGTCCTATTGCCAGTGCAGGCACAGCTGATGGGAACGCAAGAGACAGGGCCTTTTCTGTGGCAGCTCCCAAGTTATGGAACGCTCTCCCTCGGGAGATTAGGTTGCTCCCCTCCCTTTTATCTTTCCACTGACAACTGAAAACCCATCTTCTCAGGAGGCTTTTAACAATCATGATTGATGGTTGTTGTGGGTTTTTCGGGCTCTTTGGCTGTGTTCTGAAGGTTGTTCTTCCTGACGTTTTGCCAGTCTCTGTGGCCGGCATCTTCAGAGGACTAGTCTCTAGTCTCTAGAGGCATCTCTAGTCCTTTGAAGATGCCGGCCACAGAGACTGGCAAAACGTCAGGAAGAACAGCCTTCAGAACATGGCCAAAGAGCTCAAAAAAACCACAACAACCATTAGATCCTGGCCGTGAAAGCCTTCATGAATACAATCATGATTGAGTCCCGGAATCCCTTTTGGAAGTTGAGATAGTTTTTAATCTTTACTCACTTTTAATTATTTCATCATCTTTTAATTAGCATGGAGTTTAATTGTTTTTAAGTGTTTAACTTCCTATGTTTTTAATTCTTGACTTCTAATATTGTGAGCCAACTTGAGTCCCCTAAAGGCAAGCTATAAAGCAAGCAAACAGACAGAGACACAGACAGAGAGACAGACAGACAAATGGACAGACAAATGGACAGACAAAGAAACAAATGGTTGTCTAACTTTCTCTTGAATGCCTTCAGCATTGGAGCGCTCACCACCTCCCAAGGTAATTGGTTCCTTTGTTGTACTGCTCTAACAGTTAGAAGATTTTTTCCTGATATTCAGCCAAAATCTGGTTTCTTGTAACTTCAGCCCATTGTTACATGTCCGGCACTCTGGGATGATGGAGAACAGACCCTGCCCCACCTCTGTATGACTACCTTTCAAATACTTGAAGAATGCTATGATATCCCCCCTCCCCCGTCTTCTTTTCTCAAGGCTAAACATGTCCAGTTCTTTCAGTCTTTCCTTATCAGGCTTGGTTTCCAGATCCATGATCATCCTTATTGCCCTCCTCTGAACTTGCTCCAGTTTGTCTGCATCTTTCTTAAAGTGTGGTGTCCAGAATGTGGATATTAAAGGTGTGAAGCCTCTCGGGAGAAAAAATGTTTGAAACTCCAGTTCAACGGTGGCGTGATTCAATATGCAGAGATTAAATGCAGGAATCCCAAGTGTTTGCAGTACTCAAGTTCTCAGGCCTGAAGAACAGACCTGTCACCTTAGAATTCTTGCACATATTGGTGTTTCTCTCTCTCTTTTTAAAAAAGGTATATTCTTTCCATACCAAATATAGAGACATTTTGCTAGATTCTTATCAGAAATGAAATAAAATCCTCACCCATCTCTACCTAGAATGGGATTTGTGAGAAAGAGAAAGGGAATGCCAGCTTCCTCGCAGGAATGCTGAGGTGTTCAGATTACAGAAAACCTCCCAAGCCTATGGGAGCATCCTTATTCCAAGTGTGACATGATCATGATCTGTGCCTTTCTGATGTTGAGAAGCACTCAACAGCAACTGCAAACAAAAAGGAGTAGCAGGTGGCATGGAATGGCCTAAGTGTGACATATTTCCCCCATTTGTGAAGCCCAGGGCTGTTCTTATGGCTTCCAGCTATGCCCCCCCCCCAAAAAAAACCACACACACACCATACTATCCTCATTTGGGTTGAGGCCTTTTAAAGCAAGCAAATAAAAACAAACAATTCATTTTCAAATATTTTGTGTGGCTTTTCTGCCTTACCTGAGCGGCACATTACGAAACACCCTTTTTTAAAAAAGCCCATCTTGTTTCTTCTAAAGGGCTTTCATTGGTTTGCAGCAGCAAATGATACGACAGCAGGAGTTCCACTGTGGAAATCTATGCTAGTTTTTTTCACATCAAGCTGTTGCCTGGTTGTTTTCGAAGGGTCCGTCTCTCGATACAGGTCTGTTGACAGCATCACAGGTTAAAAGGAGTGGTGCCTGGAGAGGAGCAATCTTTTCTCCATCCTGGTCTTGAAAATATAGCTGAGAAGCTGATTAAATGAATGGTTGCAATTCAATTAAGAATGTTGCACTGGGGTCATATAATATAAATGGGCATACCACCTTTTGCCTGAGTTACAGCCTTGATAATTCAGTGGCTCGCTTTGTTGTTATTTACGAGGTTAAATTCTGAATGCAATCTGCGTAGCTCTTGCTATAAAACAAGGTGGGAACGTTTCGCCGTGATGTCACAAAGCAAAAGGGTTCTTTTTATCTCTGCCTTGTCCCACCACCTTCGTTTCAAAAGAAAGAAAGAAAGAAAAACACCAGATTCATTGTGGGGAGCAGCAAGGCTGGTGAGGCTAAAAAGACGCACAATTTAAAAGAGAAAATTAATCAATTGATTATGACCTGGTTATGATGAATCAGAGGTGAGAAGAATATTGGGCTTGTAATAGGCATGTGGAGGGAAGGGTGTGAAGCTTCATCAGGAGCCCTTAATGGAAGGCAGATCCCGCTCTATCATTAAAATGTTACATGCTCTGATATTTAATTATTGAGCAAGACGTTGTCAGAGTAACACTGTACCCATGTTCAGTTGAGGTTGGTGGGTCAGATTTCCTCCAGGATGGTGAGGCTGCCCAGCTTCAATCTGAACTTGAAAGCACTAAATCTATTTGGGAAGTTTCAGCACCTTAGATAGCTCTGGTAAAGTTCAGATAAAACCCCAGAGCATCTTCACCAACCTCGTGAAAATGGGGTCATCAAATGCCACTGCTTACATTACTCTTTTGTTTGCAGATTTAGTGCAGATGTGCCAATGGGATTGACCGGGGGTGTTTTCTTGCTGTCAAGATCATGGTGTCGGTGCAACTCTATCTCTGTGGGTAGAAAAGGGCATGCACCATTTCCTGATATCCCACAAAATTGCTGGTTTTGGAGTATAGGGTTGTGTATTTAAAAGTTCAAAGTGATTGTCACAGGGTTGTTTTTTTTAAAAAATTAAGCAACAAAGAGATATAGTTGGCAGTAGTCATGCTGTAAAAACATTGTAAGGGAAATTGCAACACACCCCAGCGTGCATGTCTGTATATCCACCTATACGTCTATTTATATCTTTTTCTATACCTGTGCATTACAATATTACATCCTGGAGTACTGTGCTATTTCCTCCCTTATGTCAAAGTTTTCAGTTCAATGAACTGGAGATGTCCAGCTGGGGGGAGGATAGGACAGCTGCTGAAGAATGAATTTTTAAGATGCCTCATTAATTTAATGCTGCTAAGTGGCTATTGGGGCTTAAGGGATTTCTTACTGGTCCTATTGAGAAGTATCTGAATGTGATCCTAATGAGTTGAAGAAACTCTCCTCCATGCCCTGGCTTCACCTTTTTTTGTCTGAATTCTGCCGTCTCATGGCATTCACAGGGCACAGGAAGAAAAAGACACTGTCTTCCAAGAGGTTGCAGGAGAAGACATTAAAATACTTAAATTGAATTGTGATGTTTATTTTAAAATTTCTGAGTTGTATGGTGGTAAATGTTGAAATCACCAAATTCCTCCTTTTCTTCTCTGCACCTACAGCTAAATCTATGAGATAGTCCCAACTAGAGAAGACCAGTTCAGTGAATGGCACTTACATAAGTGTTGAATTAACAAGTCCCATTCATATGTGTTCATTCATCTGTTCCATTTTGTCATTAATCTGCCATTTTTAATTGGCCGCATAAAAACCCATATACTTTGAATGTTTCCTGTTAATGGAAACACATTTTGTGCAAAGAGGCATATACAGTGGTGCCTTGACTTACGAACTTAATTGCTTCCGGAACTCCTGTCATAACTCGAAATGGTAGTAAGTCGAAGCACCATTTCCCATAGGAATGTATTGAAATGCAATGAATCCATTCTGGCCGAAGAAAAAAAAATCACCAAAAAACCCACACAAAACACTGCAAGTCCCGTCGGAAACGCAATTAATCCATTCTGGCCGAAGGGGGGGGGGGAGAAAAGCAAACAAACCGTGCAAAACTCTTTGGAAATGCAAAAAAAAAAAAAAAGCAAAGCAGAAAGCAAACAAACCCCACAAGACCCATCAGAAATGGGGGGAAAAACCCAAAAGCAAACAAAGACTGCAAGAACCATCACAGCACAGAAACGTAAACCCCCCAGGCCAAGAGCACACTGCAAACCCCACCTAGAACAGTTTTTAAAAAGCAGAAAACAGCGCCTTACCTTCCCAGGCAGTCTGAAGCGTCCTCCAATCGCACTCTCTAGCCACTGGGGTGAAAGAGCTACAAAGAAGCAGTCTCGTCGCCACCAACAGTTAGCAATTTGAATTTCCCGCCTTTCCCCCCCCTGCCTTTTTCTGTTTGTAACTAGAAGCTCTGGCCGCAAGTCGAAGCAAAATTTTGCAGCCGGAGCTGGTCGTAACTCAAAATGGTAGTAAGTTGGGACGTTCGTAAGTCGAGGCACCACTGTAATTAAAAATTTATATTTATATTATATTGTATTTATATTTACTTTACTGGAAATGTGTGGAACTCTCTCTCTCTGAAGACAGCCAGTTTCTATTACCCTTAATCGCTTGGTTCCATCCAGGACTTGGTTTGTTTGGTCAGAGCCTGGAAAACTTAATGGTTTTGGATTACAAGTCTCAACATCTTCCTTACCAGCCTAGAGGATTCCATAAGTATAGGTCAAACAAGTTACTTTTCAAAGTTTTAGCTGGCAAGCAGTGTCTCTTCCCCCTCCCTCCCCCCCAGCACACTCCGCTTTTAGATTTATGGCTAGTATATTGTGGTACCTTAAAGACTAACTGCTGTATTTTAATGTGAGCTTTCGCGGACAAGCCCACTTCTTCATACGTGAGAGTGGGACTGCAAGGAAAGTATTGATACAGTTATACATGGCCCCAAAACAAAGAAAACAGTTGTTTCCGGGAAACAAATAAGTAATGATATGGCATTTCACGCCTGGCAAAGACCATTAAGACCCCTGTTGATATCCAGTTCTCCTTCCAGGAATCATTGTTCAATAAACAATAACAATGACTGAGGGCTTAATTAATCTCAGGCAATAGATAATGAAGGAGAAGAACATGGTAATGAGTATCATACTCTCCGGTGGGGCTTGTGAGGTGGCACTGAGTAGCATCTTTCTATCTCTAGAAAGTGTCATCAGGAAGTATCTTTCTGTCTTTCCCTGCTTGGTTCTCTGGAGTCTGAAAACGTTACTTTTTGGACTACGTATCCCAGAACTCCCAGATAATGTTGGGGAGCTCAGGATTCTGGGCCCTGTAGTTCACACACACAGAAATTATGTGTGTGTGTGTTTAGTCGTTTAGTCGTGTCCGACTCTTCGTGACCCCATGGACCAGAGCACGCCAGGCCCTCCTGTCTTCTACTGCCTCCCGGAGTTGTGTCAGGTTCATGTTGGTTGCTTCGCAGACACTGTCCAGCCATCTCATCCTCGGTCGTCCCCTTCTCCTCTTGCCATCACACCTTCCTAACATCAAGGTTTTTTCCAATGACTCTTTTCTTCTCATGAGATGGCCAAAGTACTGGAGCCTCAGCTTCAGGATCTGTCCTTCCAGTGAGCACTCAGGGTTGATTTCCTTTAGAACTGATAGGTTTGTTCTCCTTGCAGTCCAGGGGATTCTCAAGAGCCTCCTCCAGCACCACAATTCAAAGGCATCAATTCTTCGGCAGTCTGCTTTCTTTATGGTCCAGCTCTCACTTCCATACATCACGACAGGAAAAACCATAGCTTTGACTATTCGGACTTTTGTTGGCAAGGTGATGTCTCTGCTTTTCAAGATGCTGTCAAGATTTGTCATCGCTTTCCTCCCAAGAAGAAGGCGTCTTTTAATTTCAGGGCTGCTGTCTCCATCTGCAGTGATCATGGAGCCCAGGAAGATAAAATTTGACACTGCCTCCATATCTTCCCCTTCTATTTCCCAGGAGGTGATGGGACCAGTGGCCATGATCTTAGTTTTTTTGATGTTGAGTTTCAGACCGTTTTTTGCACTTTCCTCTTTCACTCTCATTACAAGGTTCTTTAATTCCTCCTCACTTTCTGCCATCAGAGTGGTATCATCTGCATATCGGAGGCTGTTGATATTTCTTCCGGCAATCTTAATTCCGGCTTCGGTTTCTTCCAGTCCAGCCTTCCGCATGATGTATTCTGCATATAAGTTAAATAAGCTGGGGGACAATATACAGCCTTGCCGTACTCCTTTCCCAATTTTGAACCACTCAGTTGTTCCATGACCAGTTCTAACTGTTGCTTCCTGTCCCACATATAGGTTTCTCAGGAGATGGATAAGGTGGTCAGGCACTCCCATTTCTTTAAGAACTTGCCATAGTTTGCTGTGGTCCACACAGTCAAAGGCTTTCGCATAGTCAATGAAGCAGAAGTAGATATTTTTCTGGAACTCTCTGGCTTTCTCCATAATCCAGCGCAAGTTAGCAATTTGGTCTCAAGTTCCTCTGCCTCTTCGGAATCCAGCTTGTACTTCTGGGAGTTCTCGGTCCACATACTGCTGAAGCCTACCTTGCAGGATTTTGAGCATAACCTTGCTAGCGTGCGAAATGAGTGCAATTGTACGGTAGTTGGAGCATTCTTTGGCACTGCCTTTCTTTGGGATTGGGATGTAGACTGATCTTTTCCAATCCTCTGGCCACTGTTGAGTTTTCCAAACTTGCTGGCATATTGAATGTAGCACCTTAACAGCATCATCTTTCAAGATTTTAAATAGTTCAACTGGAATGCCATCACCTCCACTGGCCTTGTTGTTAGCCAGGCTTTCTAAGGCCCACTTGACTTCGCTCTCCAGGATGTCTGGCTCAAGGTCAGCAACTACATTGTCTGGGCTGTACGGGATATCCAAATCTTTCTGATATAATTCCTCTGTGTATTCTTGCCACCTCTTCTTGACGTCTTCTGCTTCTGTTAGGTCCCTCCCATTTTTGTCTTTTATCATGTTCATCTTTGCGCAGAATGTTCCTCTAATATGTCCAATTTTCCTGAACAGATCTCTGGTCTTTCCTTTTCTGTTATCTTCCTCTATTTCTTTGCATTGTTCATTTAAGAAGGCCCTCTTGTCTCTCCTTGCTATTCTTTGGAAGTCTGAATTCAAGTTTCTGTAACTTTCCCTATCTCCCTTGCATTTTGCTTCCCTTCTCCTCTCTGCTATTTCTAAGGCCTCGTTGGACAGCCACTTTGCTTTCTTGCATTTCCTTTTCTTTGGGATGGTTTTCGTTGCTGCCTCCTGGACAATGTTACGAGCCTCTATCCAAAGTTCTTCAGGCACTCTGTCCACCAAATCTAGTTCCTTAAATCTGTTCTTTACTTCCACTGTGTATTCATAAGGGATTTGGTTTAGATTATACCTGAGTGGCCCAGTGGTTTTTCCTACTCTCTTCAGTCTAAGCTTGAATTTTGCTATGAGAAGCTGATGATCAGAACCGCAGTCAGCTCCAGGTCTTGTTTTTGCTGACTGTATAGAGCTTCTCCATCTTTGGCTGCAGAGAATATAATCAATCTGATTTCGATATTGCCCATCTGGTGATTTCCATGTATAGAGTCGCCTCTTGTGTTGTTGGAAAAGAGTGTTTGTGATGACCAGCTTATTCTCTTGACAAAACTCTATTAGCCTTTGTCCTGCTTCGTTCTGAACTCCAAGGCCAAACTTCCCTGTTGTTCCTTTTATCTCTTGGCTCCCTACTTTAGCATTCCAGTCCCCTAGAATGAGAAGAACATCTTTCTTTGGTGTCAGTTCTAGAAGGTGTTGTAAATCTTCATAGAATTGTTCAATTTCAGTCTCCTCAGCAATGCTGGTTGGTGCATACACTTGGATTATTGTGATGTTGAATGGTCTGCCTTGGATTCGTATTGACATCATTCTATCATTTTTGAGATTGTATCCCATTACAGCTTTTCCCACTCTTTTGTTGACTATGAGGGCTACTCCATTCCTTCTACGGGATTCTTGCCCACAGTAGTAGATATGATAATCATCTGAGCTGAATTCGCCCATTCCTGTCCATTTTAGTTCACTGATGCCCAGGATGTCAATGTTTATTCTTGCCATCTCCTGTTTGACCACCTCCAGCTTCCCAACGTTCATAGATCTTACATTCCAGGTTCCTATGCAGTATTTCACAGAAATTATAACCTCTCCAAATGTTGTTTCTGCTGCATCTCACACTGATCATGTTTTGGAAGGGAAGTTGTTTCCTGCTCTCTGATGCCCTTTGCTCCTCCGTTTACCTTGCTTCCTCTCCAAAGGAGCAAGCAGCAGCACTAGCTGGACTATATCCTTAAACAGAAATCTTTCCCAGCCTGAGATTTAACCTTCAGGAGAACCCTGGCCTCCAGATGCAAGTCGAAGATTCATGTCCAAAGAGAATCAGCCCACGTTGCTTGTAGGTAGTCTTGTCTGAGAAGTCTGCCATCTTGGTTAATCACAGTTCACAAGATGATCAATGAGCAGCAGGAGAGTAGAAATGCGTATAGACCCTAGGGGAGATTTGACATGAAATAGGGTTCTGAGTGGTAGTCAAAGGCTCTGCTCTTTTTCTTGCACTCACTTTCCTTTTTTCTTCTCCCGCTGTCTGCTTGTCTCTCTGGGGCACTTTCCATTATATATTTTCCTCCATGGAGATCCATGGTGATGTAAGTACAGCGGCTGAGAGACTCAGCTGCAAGCCACAGACTCCTGTGTCCATCTCTTGCTTCTGCCAATTGTTTAATGCTGTCTTCACGCAAGCTGTACTTTCATGGACACAGTGCTTCCCTCCCATCTCTCTCTCTCTCTCTCTCTCTCTCTCTGTGTGTGTGTGTGTGTGTGTGTGTGTGTGTGTGTGTATGAAAGAGAGACAGAGAGAGAGCACTGACCTACCTAAGGGTTTGGTGAATGCCTGGACCACAATGGGCTATTTTGCTGTCTTTTTCACAGACATTAAAATGGAGAAAGCCTTTTATTATCCGTTTAAAGGGAAAGAGGACTGTCAAGGCCTTGATCTCCACTGGTGCCCACTGTCCATCCCTGCATGAATGATTTTCGTGATCTGCCAAGAGTGACGAGTTTACACGCATCACACCCATGCAGGAGACGAATGCATGGAGACTGGGAGGAGCACTTTTCCGATCCTTCATGTTGTGAAACAATCACTAAATGCAGCTGAACGTGTAGGTGGACTTTGTCCTCACCTTTCACTCTCACATCTCAACAGCTGAGACTGAGAAGTTTACACGTTCAGACTTTTGGCCCAGGCTTAGGATTCGCCTTATGGGGTGTTCTGAAGATATATACTGTAAGACTATACTTTTGTCTAAAATCTTTAGACTAAAAATTGAGGCTCTTCTTATACACAGAAGTAAGCTGAGAAGAGAGCAAAAACAAGTGGAGGGGAAAGCAGGGATCAAAGTGATCCTGCAGCGCTTTGATCCCTTTCCCCCTACACTTGCTAAGCCCCACTTAGATTTCTTAATTTTGGGTTAGAAAAGGGGGGCATTTTATACATAGGGGCGTCTTATACACGGAAAAATACGGTATATATATTTAAAATCTAAGAATTCTTCATTAGGGAGGATGATCCTATGTGGGCAACATGTACGTATCTCCCACAGAGAAGACTTCCAGAGCCTGGAATTGGCTACCAAAAAAACTATTTCTCACATCTCCACCAAGCATTCCAATGGCGTGACAGGACCCAGAGAGAAAGGAGTCTTATAAGGGGAGATACAGACCTTCAAATAGCCTGACTCAAAGTCATATAGAATTTTATAATTCATAACCCATACTTTGAATTGTGCCCAAAAATGCAAAACTGTGAAAGCAGAGAATTTATGGTAAAAAGTCAGGGTAAAACGAGGGAAGTCCAAAGACCTTCAACATGAGGGACAACATTTCATGGTGGGGTTGTGTTTGTGTGATACAGATACCTCTTCTTGAAAATATAATAATTGTTTCTCCCATGTAACATCTTCATGGCCCACGTACTGCGTTGATCTTGATTTCAGTTTGCTGTCCAGGTTTCCCTCTTTTCGGGGGGAATACCTTGGGTTTTTAATGTCTCTTGGTTTTCTAATTACGTACCGTATGTCTTTGTGGGTGGTATTGGGCTGTGGTATTTTAATTATTGTTAGATGCCCAGAGTAGTGCCCCGGCACTAGATGGGCGAAATATAAATGTAATGGGAAAAAATAATTACTCAGAGGCAACTTGTTACAAAGGTTCGTGGCCACCCTACTGGTACGTAGTCTTGCTACTTGATAATTTATTGTGCTCTCTCAAAGGATGCAGACATTTTATTTTCTTATCTATACCAGAAAGAACCCAATGTGTGTGTGTGTGTGGGGGGGGAGATAAAAGGAAAGAAAAGGAAAAGTATTCTAATAATCTATGAATGACGACAAATGTGAACAAATGTCATACATTGCCAAAGCAGATGGAACACTGTACTTTGGTGGAGAAGCTCATGAGCAAATCTTGCATTCGTCCCCCCCCCCCGCTCAAGCAAATTCAAAGCTGACATTTGCTTTAATAATTTCTACTTATTCTCGAAGGCTTTCACGGCTGGGATCTGATGGTTGTTGTGGGTTTTTCGGGCTCTTTGGCCGTGTTCTGAAGGTTGTTCTTCCTTACGTTTCGCCAGTCTCTGTGGCCGGCATCTTCAGAGGACAGGAGTCAGAACTCTCTCTGTGTTCTGGTGAAACGTTAGAAAGAACAACCTTCAGAACACGGCAAAAGAGCCTGAAAAACCAACAACAACCAATTTCTACTTAATTTGACATTATGATTTCATGCAAATACTGTCTACATTTTTAAAAACATACACGCATCCTGATTTAATGTGATACTACCTTGCTCTTCACTAGATCTTGATTTGTGGAGAATATGTTACTTCTTCTTTTTTAATTGTTCATCTCTTCCGGCATCTGGCACAATAAAGATTGCAATTTTGTTTTCACATATGTTATGCAAGAAGAGTTCAGGATGTGGAGGGCTGTAGGATCAGGCACGTGTGCTTTAATTGTCACTTCCGGGTGCAAAACATTCTGTCATATTTTCCAGAAGGTCAGAAAGCGTTTCACTCCAATGTGTATTCTTTGGTTATGGTTTTAACCTTCTGTTCTTGGTTTTAAAAACACACACACACACACACACACACACACACACACACACACACACACACACACACACACACACACACACACACACACACACACACACACACACACACACACACACACACACACACACACACACACACACACACACACACACACACACAGAGCCCTCTTAAAAGTAAGTTTTATGACCCAGTCCAGTTTAAAATAAATAAATACAAACACACTTATTGCTGATTTATACTAGTTCTTGATGGCAAATTCATCTCATTAACAAAGTGCTATTACCAGTTCTGGACTAGTCCCTGATCAGGCCAGATGTAATTGACAGATCATGCTATTTTCAGCATGGAGAAGACCATGTTGCATTTCCTTGCCAAAGCGCTGTTCAACACAAGGAGAAAAAGGAAAAAGAATAGATAACAACCATAATTATTATGCTACCTTTTGGCAGCAACTTTCGGTTTGGTGTTTAGACAGTTTTGTTGTTGCTGCTGTTGTTTGGTAGGTGAGGGTTCGATCCAGAGTTGTGCCTAAATACTTTGGAGCAGGGCAATGCTCCAAAATCTTGCCTTCCTAGCTAACTTAGAATTTCCTCTCTGCTTCTTTGTTTTTTTAAGTGGAAGGCACAGACCTGTGTTTCTGAAGAGTTTGTTTTCTGTTGGCTGTTTTGTAATAATAAGGAACTGTTGGATAGCTCAGTGCTTTAGGCCTTTGGCTGTGGAGCCAGAGGTTGGGAGTTCAATTCCCCACTATGCCTCCTTGACAGTGGCAGACGTGATGATCCATAGGGTCCCTTCCAGCTCTGCAATTCAAAGATGAGAATGAGGATGACAATGATGATCCAATGCAGAGTTTATTTGGTACTTAACGGACTCAAAGGTTCCCATCTCAGCTGTGAAGGAAACATCGTCAACATAGATTACATCCTTGGAGTATGGGAATGCTGGCTGATTATTTGGGTAAATGTTAAAATGTGATGGTGTCAGGATGCTACCCGGTGGCAGACTGTTCCTTTTATTTCTCCGGCGACTGTGCCTCTCTTACAAATCAATTAAAAATCTGCACTTTTGAAGTAGACTGGCGATCATTTCTGTTAATTTACTATCTTTACTAAGGAGGTAGAGCTTTCTGAGCAGCAATTGATGAGGGACAGTATCCTATGCTGCTCCGATTATTTTGTGTGCTTCAAAACTATATGCTGGGTAAGATTATTGTTCAAATAGTTTATGTAAGTGGCATAGTAGGGAGAATGGCCTGTACCTTTTGGGATCTGATGGCTCTTTTCCTGCTTTTAGTATAGAAATACTTTCCTCTTCTGCCATATTTTTAGAATTTGTTTGCTCATCCAGCAAACAAAGAGTTGCTTGTTAAGCAGTTGAAGGAGCCATTCCTTTGTGTTTTTCCTGAATAAGGCTTCTTCTAGTTCCATCAATATGAAGGCAGTGGAAAATTCATTGGATTTCCTTTAGATATCCCTTTGATGTTTTATTTCCGTTTTGCATTGGTTTGTCTTCTTTGTCAAGAGCAGTTGGTGTGCTGTTTGATGGTTGGGGGGGTTATATTAGTATACAGTGTCCTTTTATTTTGATCATTGCTCAGGCTTTTCAGTTGTCTTCAAGTTTTATGTCTGCTTCTTGCCGTGTCAAGCTCCACTACGGTGTTTATCTAGTGAGGTCTTTTTGTTTCTGCAAGAGTTGAGATCATTCCCCCCCCCACCAGCTTTTATTGTATTTTCACTTTAAAAAAATCTTCAAAGTGTGTAATATAATTTAAGTACAGTATGATTTCATATCTATGGGATCCGTATCCGCAGTTTCACTTATCCGCGGTTTGTGGCTACCCTATATATACAACATAAAAGGGTGCCACCTTGTGGCCTTTGTCCTGCTCCCTTGTATGTTGCATATAAGAGTTCTCTCATATCTGCTGTTTCAGGTATCCACAGTAGATCGTTGAACCGATCGCCCATGGATACAAGGGTCCTACTGTATTGGGCATGTGTTTTATGAGTGAGAATTGGGATGTGGTTGGTCCGGCATCCTCTTGGAATGGAAGTACAAGAAAATTCCCAAATGGAAGCTTCAAATTGATCATAGTTCTCTGATTGAGGAGTGATTTGAAGCACAGTCGTTAATAGCATTGTTGTAAACTTTTCCCAGTTGTTTTTTTTTAATTATACCTCCTATCAAATAGTATAGTTTGAAGCCGAATGGTTGAATAGATTTGACATACAATGGGTCTGTTTTGAGGATTTGGAATTGGATCACTGATGCTCGTTATGCAAACATTAGATCTGAATTGTAGCCTCTCTATCACCTGCCTGTTAAATGAACTGGGTAGTCCAACTCTCTGTGACCCCATGGACCAGAGCACGCCAGGCCCTCCTGTCTTCCACTGCCTCCTGGAGTTGGGTCAAATTCATGTTGCTAGCTTCCATGACACTGTCCAACCATCTCGTCCTCTGTCGTCCCCTTCTCCTCTTGCCTTCACACTTTCCCAACATTAAGGTCTTTTCCAGGGAGTCTTCTCTTCTCATGAGATGGCCAAAGTATTGGAGCCTAAGCTTCAGGATCTGTCCTTCCAATGAACTCAGGGTTGATTTCCTTCATAACAGATATGTTTGTTCTCCTTGCAGTCCAGAGGACACCCAAGAGCCTCCTCCAGCACCACAATTCAAAAGCATCAATTCTTCGGTGTTCAGCTTTCTTTATGGTCCAACTCTCACTTCCATACATCGCTACAGGAAAAACCATAGCTTTGACTATGCAGCTATTTTACAGACATTTTGATAAGACCTTTCCAAGTTGTATCTTATCTGTTTTTTTAAGTATTGTTTAGTTATTAAGTCGTGTCCGACTCTTCGTGACCCCATGGACCAGAGCACGCCAGGCCGTCCTGTCTTCCACAGCCTCCTGGAGTTGGGTCAAAGTCATGTTGGTCGCTTCGATGACACTCTCCAACCATCTAGTCCTCTGTCGTCCCCTTCTCCTCTTGCCTTCACATTTTCCCAACATCAGGGTCTTTTTCAGGGAGTCTTCTCTTCTTATGAGATGGCCAAAGTATTGGAGCCTCAGTTTAAGGGTCTGTCCTTCCAGTCAGCACTCAGGGTTGAGATAGTTAGACCAGTGGTTCTTAACGTGGGCAATAATGCCCCCCAGGGGGCGATTTCATTTTTCAGGGGGGCGGTAGAATGAAAAGGGGTGGTGTGGGGGCGAAAGAACAGAAGGGGGGCAGTAGGGGGGCACTGGAGCAAGCCAAACCTGTGAAGGCAACTGCAGCCGCAGTGCTGGCAGTAGATCCGGTGCTGCTGCTGCCGCCAGATGATCCAGCTCTTTCTACCTGCCACGTCTCGCCTTTCTCCTTTAGGGGAGCATTGAGTGTGGATCGGGTGGAAGGAAAGTGTCTCTTGGGTCCTCATCCTCGCCCCGTGAAGCGCTGCCTTGCACCCGGGTGGGGAGGTAGGTAGGTAGGTAGGTAGGTAGGTAGGTAGGTAGGTAGGTAGGTAGGTAGGTAGGTAGGTAGGTAGGTAGGTAGGTAGGTAGGTAGGTAGGTAGGTAAGATATCATCACCTCAGGGAGGGGGGCGATGATAACTTCCTCAATGGCTCAAGGGGGCGTTTCTTTCAAAAAGGTTAAGAACCACTGAGTTAGACAACTACAATTAGAATAACTCCAATCTCAAAATACTGGACTATCTTTCAGAAATGCCCTATTCCTCCTCTCTGTGTCTGTCTCTTTTGCTCCCCTTCCGTCTCTCTCTCTCTCTCTGTCTCTCTCTGTCTCTCTCTCTTTCTCTCAATCTCCCCCCCCCCCCGCCCCATTCTCTTCCTCTCCACCCCACTTGGTTCTTTCATTACTTGCCATGCAACTAATGCTTAGCCTCTGGTCCCACTCTCCCTCCCTCCCACTCTGCTGACATCATAAATTATCCAGATCTAAATGGACAATATTCATTAGCCAGGCACTTTGCAGAAAGAGCTTGCTCAGGAGCTGTGTGTTCACTCTCCTCCCCCCCCCTCCTTTCCTTTCATTCTTTCTCTTTTTTTAAAGTTAAAACGCTCCTGGCTGTCACGGAATGAAGGGAGGGTAGGCGGGTGGGCGAAGGCAGGTTAGAGGACAGTGCCGGAGAACTAATAAATAAAAATAATAGCGATTACCGTTGGCTGAGTGACCCAGGGAGAAGAGCTGTGCCCGGCCATTTGTTGTTTTCTCTCCACTTGTCAACAGCCAGTGGCTTAAAAGCCTTACCCTTTGTTAGGGCCCTAATAGCACCTGTTGGGATGATGCGAAGACAGCTGTCAAAGGGAGAGAGGGAGGGAGGGAGAGAGAGAGAGAGAGAGAGAGAGAGAGAAGGAGGGAGGGAGAGAAAAGGATGGCTGGGAAGGAGGGGGCAGGCAAACACTACAAAGGGATAAGCCACTGATTACTCAAAATAATAAGTGCCTCGGTGCCACCACTGTGGCAGATTTCAGGTTTTAAGGTAGAAAGGGACAAGGCTTTTGTTTTTCTCTACAAATAATTTCTTCCATCTCTTTCATTTAAAAAAAAAAAATCCCCAAGAATTGCTTGCAAAATCATCGTCATCTTAGAACGGCAATGCTGGAAGGGACCCTGTGGATCATCAAGTCCCTCCCCTGTCAAGGCGGCCCAGGGGGGGAATCAAACTCCCAACCTCTGGCTCTGCAGCCAGACGCCTAAACCACGGAGCTATCCAGCAGCGTGGCACAGCATTGTAGAGTACTTGGAATTCCGAATGAGGGAGGGCAACATCCATTTCCCCAATGGTGAGCTGGCACTGAGTTTCCCCACCTGCCTTGCAGGGTTGTTGTAAAATGATATTTCAAGGTAAAGTATACTCAGAAGTGGTTTCCTATTCCCTTCTTCTTGGGGTGCCCTGGGACTGTGCAGCTTGCCTAAGATCACACAGGCTGGCTCTGCTCATAGGAGGCACAGTGGGGAATGGAAATCCCAGCTTCTGTCTCTGCAGCCAGACACCTAAACCAATGACCTGTAGTTCTGACTTGATGACACACAACATACAAAGAGGTCTATACATGTTCATAAAAATAAGCAATTACTAAACTGGATGCTGGTTTTTAAAGAGTCCATCTTACTTTCCGGGGTCTGAGACATTGATCTTTCCCCCTAGACATTTTGGAGGAGAGAGCCAGCATGTACTTTAACAGGGAGCTATAGATAAGTCAACACTTAGGAAGCGTATTTTCCATTATGGCCCAGAATCTGGCCCTACCAGATAGCTGTAATCTGAAAAGTAATTTTTCCAATCTCTGGGTTAAGTTTGCTTTCACCCTCTTCAGTTCCTAGGAATGATAACAATAACAAGAATTACTTTTATTGGTTTTTTTCCCTAGTCCCTTCCCCAACATAACTAGAAATGTTGAATCTGTCAAGATCTGCCGGTATAGATTTTGTTGTTGCTGTGGTTGTTGCTGCTTTGAACCTATCGAGCGAAACTGTGGCCTCTGTCTGTTGATGTCCCAAACCGAGCCGCTGTTGCTTTAACTTGGCAAGTTACACAGAAGTCTTCTGTTCCTTTATGAGCGCACTAGGGCGAATATTTTATCTAGCTGCAGGGGAAAAGCTTTGTCATGGACTTTGCTGACAATAGACTTAGAAGTAAAATGGTCTGCTTTTGGTGCCTGGAGGTTCTGTAGTCTATTGTTAGTTCACAATGGATTTCTATTGCTGCATTCTTGCTTTGCAAAGGTTTGTTAGCTTTTAATGACTGACAGTCTTCTACTGCAAATACCATGGCCTGTTTGCTTACTACTCAAGGATTTTTTTTTAAGCAACAGCAAAAAGAAGGGGCCAAGGAAGAATATAGCAATGTTTATATGACCTATTCCATGTTGCTGCGTTTCTTTCTTTCTTTAACCCTTGATGAAGTGTTCACAAGACTAAATGAAATCTCAAGTGCATTTGATAGTGCAATAACGTCACTCCTAACCTTAGATCTGGGGAACCTCTACCCCAGTGGTCAGGGAACAGGGATAAATTACCCTAAATGGGATAAAAATGAAAATCCTGGTGGTAATGAGGACGTGACTCTAACCCCCTTCCCTCCTCCTCCTCCTCCTCTTCCTCCTCCCAGAGGTGGGGTCCCCAGCTGCCTGATGGCCCCCTTCCTGCCTCCTTCTCTGGCCTGGCTGCAAACGAGCCATGGCGGATGGCGGCCGGCGACGGGCCCCAGCTGGCGGCATATGGCAGCCGAGCAGGGGCGGTGGGGCTGGCCATGTCACAGGGCGAGGCTAGGGGGAATGGTCTGAGTGCCCCAGTCAGGGGGAGATTCTTCTTCCAGTGGCTGGAGAGATGGATCATGGTGGGGGTGGGTGGGCATGGCCACGACAGCATCCCAGGCCAGGCTCAGCCTCCCGGCTCTGGGATGCCACCTATGCCCCACACCCTGTCCCACACCCTGTCCCCATTCCTGGAGGAGCCCTCCGTGCGGCAGCTGTTGTGGCGCTTTGATGGGAAGGCCCACGGGAACCCTGATGTTCAGGTCCGATGCGGCCGCCCTGGCGAGCAGCCGCTGGTGCTGGTGCTGGTGTCAGGCACTCCGGACGGGCAAAGCACCTGCTGCTCTTCGATGGCTGCCCAGGAGCCGCCCACCGGCGGACAAAGGGAGCCGCCCCTGCAGGGCCAAGGACTGAGTGTGGCCCCACCAGGTGGAGGAGGAGGCAGTGGCGGCGGTCCGGGTGTGGACAGTGTGGCTGCGGCGGTGGCACTTGACTGGCCGTGCGTGACCGAGTTCCTTCCTTTCAAATCAAGGGGGTAATGTCGGCATATATAAATTTTTTAGGGGGTAAAAGGTAAAAAAAGTTTCCTGACCCCTGCTCTACCCTGTATGTCATATTCCTCTTTGGGATATCAGCATTTGGCCCATAGATGCTCCCTGGTGACATTTCTCTGCAAGCACCAGGGAAGAATGAGATGGTTGGACACTGCCATAAGAACATTGCCTGGATGTTCAGGAAGGTCAGTGGGCATCACCATGCTTAGTCACACCTACTAATTTGGACCAAAGTGGGAAGCAGGGGTGGACTTTCCTCCAAATACCTGGTTCTCAGACTCTAGCATAGATCAGTGCTAAAGTCCCTTTCCCTACTTTGTCAGCAACATAAACGTTGTCTAAGATAACTGTGTAAATTGGCACACAGGACACATTTTCTCAGCCATGGTGCCCCAATTAAGGAATACCCCATCCAGAGAGGTTCATCTAGCTCCCCCATTACTGGAGTTCTCTCTGTGCCACTGGTTCTCAACCTTGGGTCCCCAAGGTGTTCTTGGACTAAAACTCACAGACGCCTTTATCACTAGCTCTGCTGGCAAGGGCTTTGGGGAGTTGCAGTTCAATAACATCTGGGCACTCAAAGGTTGGGAACCCCTGATTTGGGCAGTAAAAGACAGCTGTTTTGTAGAGTATTTAGAAGAGGAATGTATAGATTCTAATCTTTACTAGATTATATTCTGGTGATTCATGAGAAGCTTCTGCTATGTGGTACTTTCCCATGTTCCCCCCCTTTATTGGGTTTTAATGCCGTTGTTGATATTAAATTAGATTAGTTAGGGTGCAATATGATGGACATTTGTCCCACAGTTTGGTCCACTGTGAGAATGGCCTGCTTCACTCCTTTTTCCAGCAATAACAGACAATGTGAACCAGCCCATCCCCAGAGCATTCTTGCTCATATCTTTCTGTTTCCCTGTCAGGGACTTCTAGCTTTGTATTGTTTTTGTTTTGTTTGGTGCAGGTAGGATTGCATTGTTCTGGTTCATTTCCAGCATGTGCAGTCACTGGAACTGAACCAAAAGCTACCTTCCATCTTTAATCTCTCAGCTGGTTTCAGTATCCTCATAGCATTAGTGGATTAAACAGGCGCCTTAACTGAGGATGTGGGAAAATTGGGAAATTAGATAGGGAATTTAAAAACTTCCTTCCTCTGCTCTTCCATGGAGTAGAGGAAGGATGCATTTTTTTAAAAAAAGAAACCAATTAAGGCAGCACTGATGTGCTGCATTCCTTAGAGAACATAAACTTGTTACAAAGCATGCTTAGAAATTCAAGTCTCGTGGCACATTATAGACGACCACATTTTATTTAACAAAACTCTATGTGGACTGTAGTTTGTTCTCCTGCATCTGACTGGGGTTACAGTCCATGAAAGCTTGAATCACATAACACTTGGAGAACATAATTGTGCTGACCACCTTCAGCTTCTATAAGGAAGATTACACACACCCCTGAAATTGCTCAGTGAGTTAGATGGCGGAGTTTTTAAATTGGTTCCCCTAATTTTAAAGATCAGTGTACCAGTATAATGTGGTGGGTTGGTCTGAACTTATTAAAATGCATTCAGACTGGATCCTGTGTTAACATTTAGCAACATTAGAATGACATGTTTTGGTTCTAAAATGTTGGCTGTTGTTATACTGAACATTCTGTCAGCCATATCAGTATTCTCTCTGTTTTCATTCATGGTTCCATGCCTTCATTCTGAATGAAACCAAGAGTTTCAATTACAGTTCTAGGTTGCTTCACCAACAAACATGTTTCTTCATTACAAGTGCATTCCTCTAATGCTTTAAGAAGAGCTTGGAAGTAGCTTCTTAGATAGAAACGGCTGAAATCTGTTGGCATAATTACATCTGTAGAAGAATGTGACAACAGCCAAGAGTGATTTTTGTAGTTCTCTCCTATAGCTTTCCCAACCCCTTTGTAATATTTTGCATTGTATGGAATCTGTGGGAGCTGCAGGACAGAAAGAGGAAGTCTTTAGTTACAGAAAATTGCTGTCATTCATGGCTAGGAATGTTCAGTAATTAATTACTACCCTCTGTCCTGTAGCTCCCACACATTAAAAGGTCTTACACAGGAGTCAGAAAAGCTGTGGCACAAGACTAGGAGTTCTTAAATTACTACAATTCTTAAATTACCCCCTGCTGGTAACATCGAGATCCTTCAGTAGTTGTAATGTTTTGCAACAGGATTTCAACGATTGTTTTACCTGTAAATCAGGGGTCTCAAACTCAATTTACCTGGGGGCTGCTGGAGGCAGAGTCTGGGTGAGGCTGGGCTGCATCAGATTTTCTGCCAAGTGGAGCAAAAGCCTGAGGAAGCCACCCAGAAGTTTCCTTAGCCCGGCTAGGTCTCCGAGGAGGAGGAGGAGGGGCGCGCAAGCTCTCTTCATCAGCCACGACCCCCTCGGGCTCCTTCTTCACTACCACACCATCCCCACCAGCAGGATGAAGAAGCAGAGAAGGTAGAGAGCGCCAGTAACCGCCTAGCCGGGGGGGAGGAGGGCACAGCATAAAACTCATTTTATTTATTTATTTATTTATTTATTTATTTATTTATTTATTTATTCATTCATTCATTTATTTATTTATTTATTTATTTGATTTGATTTGATTTGATTTGATTTGATTTGATTTGATTTGATTTGATTTGATTTGATTTGATTTGATTTGATTTGATTTGATTTATATCCCGCCCATCTGGTCTGGTCGACCACTCTGGGCGGCTTCCAATAAGGTGTATATGATAAAACATAAGGATTTTACAAACAGTCCATAACATATACAATAATAAAACAAATAATAAATGAAAGAAAAAATAAAAAAAGAATTAAATATTGACAGGAGGGAAGGCCTGAACATAACAACCATGTTTTTAGTTGACTCTTAAAAGTGCCCAGCGTAGGGGCCGCACGAATCACTGGAGGAAGGTTATTCCACAGGCGAGCAGCCACCGCCGAGAAGGCCCGGTTTCGCGTCCTTTCCTTCAGGGCCTCCCTCAGCGTTAGGCTCCTCAGCCTCACCTCCTGGCTCGTGCAGGTGATCTGAGTAGATCTAGGTGGGAGCAGGTGTTCTGCCATGTATTGGGGTCCTAAACCATTTAGGGCCTTATATGTAAGCATTAACACTTTGAAGTCAATGCGGAAACGGATTTTAAAATACCCTCACAGAATTCACCTTGCCAAAGGAGAAAAGCCCCCACCGGTGCCCGTGGAATTAAACAGAATAGGGCAGGGGCCTCCACAGGTGCACGCGCATGCACACAAACACACACACAGAGGTCCGGCAACCTTCCTCTGAGGGCTCCCCTCAAAAAAAGGCACACTCAGCAGCAGCAGCTACCCCCCACCACGACAGAGGAGCAAACTTTGCAAGGTGAGCCCAAGCAGCCTCCAAAGCTGAGGTGACTGAAGCAGGACAAAGAGGAGGAGGAGGAGGAAGCACTGCGGGGAGCTGAGACGGTCGCTGGCTGGGCTGGTGCTGGGGGTTCCAAGAGAGAAAGAGAGCCAGAGAGCCACTTCCCTGGAAGAGGCGGCGGCGGCTGTTGGTGGCTTGGCTCGGGTGCTCAGGGAAAAGGGCCAGCAGCGTGCCTTGCTCGCTGGCTCTCCCCCAAGACAGCGCCCATTTCACCCTCCATCTGGAACTGCAGCCTGCCAGCTGGCAGACATGCGAGCTGGCTGGCAGGCTGCAGTTCCAGATGGAGGGTGCAAGAGGCGCTGTCTTGGGAGGGAGCCAGCAACCGAGGTGAGGCTTTTTTTAACTCTTGACAGCAGAGGACGCATGGGTGCTTCGGGGGGGGGCAGGCAAGGCAGGGGCCACAAACTATCATCCGGCGGGCCGCAAATGGCCCACGGGCCGCATGTTTGAGACCCCGCTGTAAATCATTGATTTTGATAGTTAAAAAGATGTTGCACTTAATTAAAAATCACAAGTGGTAATGTAACCCATACATTTAGATGTAACAAGTAGTGTTTTGATTTTCTTAAAACGTTGGTTGATGATTCATTCAGGGTTTGCCCATTTGTGTGTTTTTTTAAGTATTTTTTTAAAAAAAACAAATGAGGAAAATGCAGGATTCTTGTCAAGTGATGTAGCATTAGAAAACGAAAAATCACTAAAAGTTTTCTAATGGGGACTAATTAGTTTAGCCATATGGGATCGAAATGCTCAGTTACCCCCATTATCTTTTGTTTATACTGTAATCTTTGTTTTCTTGGGATGTGTGATGGTTTCCTGTCCCTGAGGTATGGAAAGCTGAAGAGAAATGGAGAAATCCACATCTAAAAAGGTTTCAACGGGATTTGTAAACAAACAGTAAACCAATGAATTAGTAACCACTGCAGTATGTAACCATTACTGCTTTTGGAATTCAGCAGGCTCTAAGACCTTGTTTGTAGACGACAATGTCTTTGGAAAGGAATTAATGTTGTAATGTATTCTCGAAGGCTTTCACAGCCGGAATCTGATGGTTGCTGTAGGATTTTCTGGATGTTTGGCCTTGTTCTAAAGGTTTTTCTTCCTAACGTTTTTCCAGTCTCTGTGGCCAGCATCTTCAGAGAACAGGAGTTAAAACTCTGCCTGTGTTCTGGTGTAGTGTGTGGGACAGTTGAGTATTTGTAGCTGTGGGATCAGCTTTTTGTACTTTTCAAGAGATTGGGTGATTATGATGATCAGGGTACTTTTTGTTATGGGTATATTGTTGTGATAAGGGGGGAAATGATCTGTCATTGTGATTGCTGGGTGTCATTAGCTATTCTTTGGTGTGCAGTGATCACCAGTCCTTGTGGCTGGGTAGAGTTCGTTGACGTTTTGTAGGCTGTATTTTTCAGTGTTGGGAGCCAGGCTTTGTTGAATTTTAGACTCAATGTAGTATTTCTGGTGTTACTAGGACAGAGTTGGTGCAAACCCAAATAGTTCCTTTCAAAAATAAAATTTAGTTTATTTTCAGCCATTTTTCAGACTGATCAAGCCTGCAGTAGACACTGGGGGTGGGAATTTGGTTCCCTGTGCCACCCAGCGTTGAACACTTCTCCCTTATGCAGAGTGAAGCAGAAGCTTTGAGACTGAGATGCTGGAGGCAGGATGCTTGCTAGTTCTACTGAGTTCGAGAAACTAATCTGAACTCTTCCTCTTAAACTAGTCTTTTCCTTCCCCCAGTTATGGTGGATGAAGCTATCTATTTCCTAGTATTGTACTATTTTGGTTGCTAGTCCAGTGGATTCTGCACGTCAGTGGTTCCCCAGTCTTGAATCCCCAGATGTCCTTGGACTACAACTCTCAGAAATCCTGGTCAGCACAGTTAGTGGTGAAGGCTTCTGGGAGCTTTAGTATGGGGATCCAATGTTGGGAAGCAATGCTGCAGATGGAATGCAGTGGTGGCAGCGATGGTTGCTGCCATTGTGTACTTGGTCTTAATCAACAAAATGTCTTGGGCCCAGTATAAGCATCCCGCAATTATCTGCTCAGATCAACCCCTGTTTGAAGCAATATAGCAAAGAGGGAGCGGTGCACATATGAGCTTTGAGGACCTCCAGGTTGCCCGTATTTGTTCTATACCACAACTTATTTCGTTCAGAGAGCACTTAGCTGCCATGGAGTCGGTTGGAGAAGAGGCGCTCACACAAAACCTCCAGCAAAATTAGTCAGCCAAGAGAATGGAAGATCCTTGTAGTGCCTTTTATATTCCATGGAGGAAATTAACCAGTTGCTAATAACTGTATGATGTCTAGGCCAGACGGTCCCTTTGAAAAGTTAACATGTACTCTCTTTCAATTCCTAGTAGGGGGTAGAAGAAAATGCCAGAGCAAATACATCTAAGCACAAAAGTGGAGAAAGCAGTTATATGTCTTAGATCGAGATAGTAAGTGTGGCCATTGTTATTTAGATGGAACATACTGGAGCACTTATCATTTAGTACACTCTATTTTCGAACTGAATGCAACGCTAATCGCAGGATTGAAAGCTATTGTAATTGTGCACCCTTCTAAATGCTGACAAGAATATACAATTACATTGTTTGGAACAGGGTTTAACATCCCCTGGGTTGTATTAGTGTTGGTATTTTACTTAAACATTAAAATCTGTATATATATTAAAAAAAACAAGTTCAGAATGTGTGAGTTATAAATATTGAACCCATAGACACCCTACAAATATATATCCCTGAAAATTCTAAAGGCTTATGTTCGAAACAAACAACAGATATGCACAATGAACAAATAATAGACTCCACTGTTGTATCATAGGAATGCAGGACTCTTTTATTATAAGTAGAACCATTGCACCATCTCATATTGTCAACACTGGTTGGCAGTATCTGTCCCATTTCATGAGAACCAGTGGGTAATGGGTAAAGTGCCTGATCAGGACCCAACAGACCTGGGTTCAAATCCCCACCCAACCATGGAAATCCACTGGAGGAGTGACAACAATGAATCATTTTTTGAACATCTCAGATACCTCAGAAACCCAGCTGCAGTCAGAAGCAACTTGATGGCACATACTGACAATTCCAGTTTCAAGTATGATTCTACTCTCCTATTCAGGAAGTGTTTTTACCTAGCATGCAAGGAAGGTTGTCTGCCTCCTCCATGTATGCTTCTGTTGCCCTCCTGAATGTGGAGGGCAACACATGTTGGCTACCATATGTAAGAGACAGAGGGCAACATTTTGAAGCAGAGAGCCTCTGCAGTCCACAACGGCTCTCACATATGGTAGAATCCTGACTCTCCATAGTTCACAGAGGCACTTCTTTTCAAACCCCTTGCCCTTCACACATGAGACCTATTCATGCATTCATTTAAAGAATTACCTGTATTTTTCCGTGTATAATACGCTGCTAAGATAAGACACCCCCCCACTTTTCTAACTCAAAATTAAGAAATCTAAGTGTGGCTTAGCAAGTGTAGGGGGAAAGGGATCAAAATACTGCAGGATTGCTTTGATCCATGCTTTCTCCCTTTGTGCTAAGCCTCATGGGGCTTAGCAAAAGGAGCGGGAAAGCGATCCAAGCTATCCTGCGACTGCATGATCGTTTTGATCCCTTTCCCCTTTATACATCCATGGGATTCCTTTGATCCTTTCCCCCTCCTTTTGCTAAACCCCATGGGACTTAGTAAGCAGAGGGGAAAGCAAGGATCAAAGCCATCCTGCAGCACTTTGATCCATGCTTTCCTTTTGCTAAGGCTTAGCAAGTGGAGGGGAAAGCAGGGATCAAAGCCCTGCAGGATTACTTTGATCCCTGCTTTCCCCCCCACTTGTTTTTTCTCTCTCCTCAGTTTACTTTCTTGTATAAGAGGATCCTCAATTTTTAGTCTAAAGATTTTAGACAAAACTATAGTCTTATAGTTCTCCAGGGAGAAGACTCCCTGGAAAAGACCTTAATGTTGGGAAAGTGTGAAGGCAAGAGGAGAAGGGGACGACAGAGGATGAGATGGTTGGACAGTGTCACCGAAGCAACCAACATGAATCTGACCCAACTCCGGGAGGCAGTGGAAGATAGGAGGGCCTGGCGTGCTCTGGTCCATGGGGTCACGAAGAGTCGGACACGACTAAACGACTAAAAGAAGAAGATAGTCTTATACATGGAAAAATATGGTACTTTTAACCATTGAGCAGAGGAGATAGGCTGACCCCAGGTGTTCTGTATAGAGAACTAAATTTGGAGAGGAGAGCAGGCTTCATCTGGGGGCTGGGGCCATGTGACTGGAAAATCTGAAAAATTGAGCTTCTCAAATAGCTGGCCATTCAGATTTAGTCCTCCATGCACGAGGAGGACAGGGCTCAAGGAACTATTAAGGTCAGCATCAAGACTGGAAGGGACCCTATGGATCACTGAGTCCAGCACCTGTCAAAGTAAAGCAATGCAATGCAAAGAAATGCAAAGCAAAACATACTGCTTATATACCATCCCATAGTGCTTAAAGTTATCTCTGGGCAGTTTACAATTTAATTATACACACCAGCAAGCTGGGTACTCAATTCACTGACCTCAGAAGGATGGAAGGCTGAGTCAGTCTCAAGCTACCTGAACCCCCTGGGATCAAACCCGGGCTGTGGGCAGAGTTTGCACTGCAGTACTACATTTTAACCACTGTGCCATGACGCTCCTCTCAGAGAAGCACAGTGGGGAATCAAACTTCCAACCTCTGGCTCTGCAGCCAGATATCTAAACCACTGAGCTATCCAGCAGTTCATTATATTGAGCTCCTAACAGGATTATAGAGGATGCCAGAAAGGACTATTGTGCTTCCCTTCCTTATGTGTTCAGTAAACCCACAGGTGTCTAGGGCTTTTTTCTAGCCCTAAAGGGAGATGTGGAATTTGATCCTTCTTCATGTAGTGTAGGTGCTCTACCACTGAGCTAAATCTTCTGAGCTGTATCCTCTCCCATCACCAACCCTTTTGGTTGGCCACCAGGAAGTTAGGATGCTGGACTAGATAAGCCCTGGATCTGATGCAACAGGGAGCTACTTTTAGAAGAATACTGTACTTAATTTGTGGCATTCGCTGCTGAGAAAAGTAGTGACAAATAACACATGATGGCAGTAATAAAGACTTAACTAAGCTTTGCTGCCTCTCTTGTAATTTTCAGAGCCTAGGACTGTTGAATGAAGTTGGACAGTGTGGGATTCAGAGCAGATCAAGTGAAAGTACATCTTCACGTGGCAGATGGCTACTATTAATCCCATTAACTGTGGAATTCAATCCATCAAAATGTAATAATGACTGCCAAGAAATTCATGGTGGACAGAGCTATCCATGGCTACTAATCATGAAGTCTATACAACGTCAGAGATGCTATGTGTCTCTATATATCTCTTGCTGGGAAGCCCTTGTGGGAGGTTACTGTTCTACTCATGCCGTGCTTATGGGCATAGATATATTGAGGCAGAAGATGTTCCATTGATATTTTGGGATTCTGCACATCCCCATCCAGGTCCACAACCCCTTTCTTCCTGTGGTCTTGTCATTGGCTACTGGTTGAATGTAGTGTTAACAGAAGGCTGAACAATTTAGGCTTTTGATTTGATCTCACAAGATTCTTCTTATGCTGTCAGCATAGGTGGCTTCAAAGTGAGGTTAGAGCTACTCATGGAGGACAGAGCTCAGGTTGGCTATTAGCCATGTTGTCTCTATGGAACCTTCTTGTTCAAAAATAATATATGACTTTGAGTACAACGTGCTGCAGTGCAAACCCACAGAGAAGGTTTGCACTCCCACCTTCTTTACAGGACAGCTTAGGGAAGTATGATTCTGGACGGCTGGTTGAGCATTTGATTTGACACGACTGGAAGGGCGCATCTGATAGGGTTATATCTGGTGGGGCTTTTTCATCCTTTTCCCCAAATTTTGCAGTCTTTGGAGCATCTGTCATCCTGCTCTTTCCCTGTTATTATAATTTGTTTGTAATGTGTGTGTTGTGCGTGGGGGGGGGGGGGAATGGCAGGAGCTGCCACAGCTTGCTTACCACCACACTATGTTTAAACACATTGTAAAGTGGATGTAATTGTAAACACACTGAGGGATATAATTACATGTAGCAGATTTAGGCACTAATTCTTTGCCTTTTTAATTTTTTCCCCTCTCTTCCCCATTCTGCATTTTATCAACATAATTACATTTTTTATTTAAAAAAAACTGCAGACTAACACCCTGAAATTGACAAGCGTCCATTATAAGCAGAAACTTGTTCTCTAAATTGAAAAACAATACACGCCGGGTTCCTGTGTGCCCATTGTCATGTGGAATGGCTTTGTTCCGTAAGAAGGAAAAGCTAATGATTTTGAAACAGCAGGTGACAAAACACATTCTTTTTTCAAGCTCTCCCCTCTTATCAGTTTGTTGATGAAGTCATTATGAACTGGGGTCCAGGATGAGTGGGGGGAGCTCTTATTTTTTAGCAGATAGACTTTTAATGAGTTCTATTGTGCCGTCAGTCATCTTGATTCGCTTACGTTTCTCCCTCCCTCCCTCTCTCTTTTTCTCTTTCTTTTTTTTTCCACTTCATTCAGAAACCCCCAGTATTGAAAAGCTACTATCAAAAGATTGGAAAGACAAGCTTCTTGCTATGGGATCAGGAAACTTTGGTGAAATAAAAGGTAAGTCTCGTTTCTATTGACTGATGTTAAAAAAAGAGAGGGCTAAATTGTTATATATGTGATTTCAGTGAGGGCAAATGTAGCTCACAAGCTGTTGCTGCTTCCATTTTTTTTTTTTAAAAAAACTTGTTCACAAGGAAGGGAAATTATGTTTTGAGGGGGGCAGTCCTCTCATTCTAAGCATGCTGAAGCCTGACAAGGATTATTGTGTTGCTATGGGCCTCTCTCTCTTGCTGACTGTCCCTCTGAACAGGGAATAAACATGTTATCACAAATTAGAGGCAACAACATTAACCTGTAACATGCTACCTTTGGGAGAAAGGAGGTCATAAACACATTAACGCCTTCCACACAATTGTTTTGTGGTAGCAACTACTGTAACCTTTTAAGTTATTTCTATAGTTATGGGGATGTTTCCACACTACCTCGTCAGTTGCAATTGCGGTGTAGCTGATTTCAACTGTCAGGAAAAAATTAATTAGGAATAACATTTAATTAGAATCAGTTACTTTCAAAAATTCTTTTTCCACGTGTGTGTGTGTGTGTGTGTGTGTGTGTGTGTGTGTGTGTGTGTGTGTGTGTGTGCGTGCGTGCGTGTGTGCGTGCGTGCGTGCGTGCGTGCGTGCTAAAAGTGAGAATTAAAATAAAAATGGAAAAAGAGATGTTGCAGGTCCTGGCTGTTGACGGGCAAAACATCTCTCTTGCTGAAAATAAGGCCACCCATTTAGAGTAACTGTGAGTTCATACTGCTCTCTGTCTCTCTCCCACACATTCTTTGGCTCTTTCTGTTTTCTGTGATAATCCTCCAAATGGCCACTGATGTGACCTGGTAAGGTGGGAAGAAATTCCTCAGTGCTTTTGAGCTTGCCTAGGGGATGTGCAGGAAGCAAGACCCCCAACCTCAAATGAATACCCTCTGCTCAGCCATGTTGTATTCAGCGCAGCATTTTTTTTATTGTGTTTTGTACTTTAAGCGCCACTTCTTTTTTAAACACTGCTTGAATTCCTTGTTGAAAAGACCCCACTGAGTTTAATGAACTAGAGGCAAACTTTCCGACCTTTTTGCAGATCTGGGTGTGTTTGACTGAAAGTATGAAATAGACATTTTGTTATGGGGTTGGTACTTCCCAAGGATCCTATTTTAGTGAGTTGCCAAATGCTAACCCCTGGATCCCTGGTCTTCCCTGAGCTTGTTCTCTTGTCTCCTCTCAGCAAGTGACCAGTGACAGAGAAGGAGAAGAATAAGCAAGCTCAGCTCACCTTATTCTCTCCTACGAGGTGGCCCTGTGGGGTGGGTTCAAAAGGCACAGCAATGAGTAGAGAGACGGGAGGAGGAGATACGCCCACCTAGGAAGGGGGCCCACTGAAGGCAACTTCCTCAAGGCCTTGACCAAATCTTAAATGAACATTGATTTGGACTAGATTACCTCAAGGCCCCTTTCAACTTAGAAGTTTGAGTGACCAACACTGGGAGTTGGGGTCAGAAAGTGGGATGACATGAGGTTGAATTTACAGATGATAGGCCTGTATTTGAAGGGCTGTGAGAAGACAGACCTTTATTTCCAAGGACCCTCTGTTGAATGAGCCAGACAGCTAAAGATTTTTAAGGAAATGAGAAGGGAGAGCAGGCAGGAGTCTTAAGGTTGCCTATTAATACTTTGTATTTGGAGAACAGTAGACACTACACACACTTGTCATAGACACCTGCATCCTTCTGATCAGATGCACAGTATTTCTATTTAATTTATAGTAACTATGTCTAAAACAGCCAGTGTTGTGTAATGAATAGAGTGTCAAGACTGGGATTCAGGAAACCTAGATTCAACTTAAGGTCAGCCATGGAAATTCAGAAGGGAGATGGCAACAGTGAACCACTCTTTGAACATTTCACAGGCCTTGGAAATCCTATTCAGGGCACCATAACTTGGAAGTGATACAACCTAATAACAAAGCGTTCTCTATAAATATGAATATATACAGTGGCGCCTCGCTTAACGAGCGCACCGTATAACGACGAATCTGCATAGCGATCCCTTTTTCGGGATCGCTAATGCGGAGGCATACCGATCGTTCCAATGGGCAAAACTCACATAGCGATCAGTAAGCGTTTCGCTTACCGATCTTCACTTTGCGATGCCCACGGATCAGCTGTTTGGCGGTTCTAAAATGGCCGCCGGACGCCCGAAATGGCTGCGCGCAGTGTTTTCGCGCCCTCCCCTAGCTTACCGAGGGCGCAAAAATGGCTGCCGCTATGGAGGAAACTTCACTGAACGGTAAGTTTAGGGCCCATTGGGACGCATTAAACAATGTTTAATGCATTCCAATGGGTTTTTACGTTCCGTTTAGCGATGTTTTCACATAGCGAGGGTTAATCCAGAACGGATTAACCTCGCTATGCAAGGCACCACTGTACATGGAAGCTGGTAGCTTAGGTCTCATGCTTTGGAGGGATAGGTTGGAAATCTGATTCCTCACTGTGCCTCCTGCAAGAACAGCCAGCCCATGTGGCCTTGGGCAAGCTGCACAAACCCAGGTTATCTCCTGAAGAAGGGAATGGTAAACCACTTTTGAATATTCTCTACCTGGATAGACCTGAAAAGGGTCACAGTATGTCAAAAGTGACTTGACAACATATGATGATGATGATGATGATGATGATATGATGATGATGATGATGATGATAAGTCATTAAGTCATGTCTGACTCTTCGTGACCCCATGGACCAGAGCACGCTGTGCCCTCCGGTCTTCCACTGCCTCCCCGGAGTTGGGTGAAATTCATGTTGGTAGCTTCGGTGACACTGTCCAGCCATCTCGTTCTGTGTCGTCCCCTTCTCCTCTTGCCCTCACACTTTACCAACATCAGGGTCTTTTTTCAGGGAGCCTTCTCTTCTCATGAGATGGCCAAAGTATTGGAGCTTCAGCTGCAGGATCTGTCCTTCCAGTGAGCACTCAGGGTTGATTTCCCCACAAAATGGATAGGTTTGTTCTCCTTGCAGTCCAGGGGACTCTCAAGAGCCTCCTCCATTACCACAATTCAAAACCATCCATTGTCTTGTGTGCTCCACCAGAGGCATCTGGTGAGGCCACTATGAAATACAGGAAGCTGGACTAGATGGCCTGATCCAGCAGGGCTCTTCTTATGTTCCTATGTTCTTATCTTCCACTTTTGTTGTTCAGTCGTTAAGTTGTGCCTGACTCCTCGTGACCCCATGGACTAGAATGTGGTCAAATTCATGTCGGTCGCTTTGATGACACTGTCCAGCCATCTCGTCCTCTGTCATCCCCTTCTCCTCCTGCCTTCACACTTTCCCAACATCAGGGTCTTTTCCAGGGAGTCTTCTCGTCTCATGAGATGGCCAAAGGATTGGAGCCTCAGCTTCAGGATCTGTCCTTCCATTGAGTACTCAGGGTTGATTTCCTTCAGAATTGATAGTTTTGTTCTCCTTGCAGTCCAGGGGACTCTCAAGAGTCTCCTCCAGCACCACAATTCAATTCTTCAGTGGTCAGCCTTCTTTGATGATGATAATACATATAAATTAATAGATATACAAAGGCTGCCTCCCCATTAACGTTCCCTCTAATTTTCAGCCCTTTGCTAAGGACTTTGCATGTGTGATTCCCCCCCCCCCCACAGTGTTCCATTGTGACCAGAACCAAAGGGGCTGGAAATGATCAATGTTAATGTGCAGAGGAGGAGGAAGGCTGCACAGAGAGGGGTAGAGTTGCATATGTGCAGGCACACACCTTAGAGGGAACCTTGCCCCTCTGTCTATGTGCCTTTTTTGGAAGATGCATTTCATCTTTTTTGATTATAAGTGTGTGAGCAACCACCTTAACGCCATGACTGTTGGATTGACTGTTCATGGCAGGTGGGTGGAAGGGAGGGAACAATGAAATACTGGCATCAGGGGACTAAAAGGTTCTGACTTTTGTGAAGGGTTGTGTTTGTTGAGAGTTCTGGGAACTTGTCAGTGTTGAGAAGAGGGAAGGTAGCCAAGACGACTTGGCATGTGGCGGTCATACCACCACCAAGAGCGAAGAGCTAAGAAACAAGAGGTGAAGCTGTGTTGCAGCTGTATTTGTTGAAACAACACAAAAGGTGTGTGTAGTGCTTGAACATATGTATCGGGGAAGAAAAGTCCAGTTTCATTCTTTCTCCATGAAAATAAGGTTATTATTCAGGGTTTTCTAGCTCTTACATTTTAATTAATTCCCTGATATATTTCTCTTGGCCATGACCATTGTAGCAAAATGGGCACCAGACCCCCTTCGATCCTGCTATTTCTTTGCCCTGGCATGCGTCCAGGTTTAGAGTTCAAAAGACGTTGGTAGAGATGGTCAAACATACACACCCCTTCCCCAAAATCCACACTGTAATTCCCACCTGGCTCTTAATCTACCTCCCAGTTGTTGGGAAAGTGAGCCTGAAAAAGGAGGGAGAGATGAAGGCAGAGAAATGAAGGTTCCACTATGGCTTTAGCAGGCCTTTGGGAAAATAGGAATGCCACAAAACAGCTGCAAATTGGCCTATGTCCAATTGCACTGAAAAGGATCACTTTAACCGGTGGAATCTCCTTCAAAGTGACCCTTCCGTCTGCCAGGGAATGGCTCCAGTCTGACCCCCAAAAGTAGAAGCCCTACAGCCGGACCAAAAAAGTCCCGCTTAGGCATGGATCGGGGTCAGGCTGGAATGCATTTCCCTGGGAGTCGTGTGATTGTCAGGAAGTAGATCACATTGAACCACTCCACAAGCTGTCCAAATTGTGATCTATTTGTCCATGTGATCACATCTTCTTCTTTTTTGGAACTGCAACTCCCAGTACTACCCATCCACACAACATAGCCCTGTTGTTTGAGGGATTCTGTGAACTGTATAGCTATAGAATCATAGAATAACAGAGTTGGAAGGGGCCTATAAGGCTAAGACCAACCCTCTGCTCAATACAGGAATCCAAATCAAAGCCAATCTGACAATTGGTGGTCCAGTTTTCTCTCGAATGCCCCCGGCATTGGAACGCTCACCACCTCCTGAGGTCAATGGTTCCATTGTCGTACTCCTCTAACAATTAAGAGGTTTTTTTCTGATATTCAGCCTAAATCTCGCTTCCTATAGCTTGAGCCCATTATTACATATCCTGCACTCTGGGGTGATTGGGAACAGATCCTGCTCCTCCCCTGTATACCTTTCAAGTACAGTGGTGGCTCACGAGACAGTTACCCCGCATGACAGTTTTTTCGTTAGACATTGATTTTTTGCAGTCGCTATAACGATTCGCAAAACAGTGATTCCTATGGGGGAATTTCGCTGGACAATGTTTGGTCCGTGCTTCGCAAACCAATTTTCGCTAGACAATGATTTTGACAGCTCCCTCCGCGCTCGCAAAACGGGTGTTTTCAGGACCTAAGCTTCGCAAGACAGCTATTTAAACAGCTGATCGGCGGTTCGCGAAGCGGCTTTCCTATGTCCGATCTTCGCTAGACAACGACGATTCTTCCCCATTGGAATGCATTAAACAGGTTTCAATGCATTCCAATGGGGAAATGCTTTTCGCTAGACGATGATTTCGCTAAACAGTGATTCCAGTGGAATGGATTATCATCGTCTAGCGAAGCACCACTGTATTTAAAACGTGCTATCCTATCTTCCCTCCGTCTTCTTCTCTCAAGGCTAAACATATCCAGTTATTTCTGTATTTACTCATAGGACTTGGTTTCCAGTCCCCTGAAATAGTCTGAGAAAAGTATTGCTCCCAGGCTCTAGTCTTTCTGATGTTAAGCATCCCATTATGGCCTCCTTTCCCTGCTTCTTATTAACAGGACGGGAAGCCATTCATTGTCACCTTCCACTAAACTGTCAAAGATAACCAAAGAACTCAAGAGTTTATGTGCCTTGGAAACCTTACAAACCTTATGACGAAAATAGGATGATGACAGGGGAGGGGAACCCTGTATACTGTAGGTACATCTGGGAAAGAAACCCTGCCCCTGTGGCCCTCATCATCTTGCCAGCTCTGGTTAGATGATAGTGAGAAAAGGGCTCCTTCTTTTTAACTCTGCTGCCATATTGCTGTTGATTAGGGAGCAGTAAAATGGGAATGCCTTTCGTGGTGGGGAATGCCTTCACATCGTTGTCATTGCTGTGGGTGGTAACAGCTGTTGTCTCTGGCTCACCCTCCCCATTACGATGAGCACAGGATGCCAACAGAGAGGGAGGGCATTCACCCTACTCTTCATGCCAGTCCCCAGAAGGTTGACTCATCTGCGTAGGGATGCAGCCAAACAAATCTGCATCGGAAATGATGAGTTTCTGGAGTTATCGAAAGGAAGTTGTGATCTGATTGACCAAGCCGTTCACAAAACAACAGATCCATCATTCTTCACTTCAGTGTTTGACCTCTCTTTGTGTCTAAATGTGGGAAGTGGAGAAAGAGAGATCGCCTTTGATCTGCACATTGAATCATAGAATTATAGAATCAACAGAGACCTCAAAAGGGATTAAATCCAACCCTTTGCTCATGCCGGAAATCCACAGTTGAAACATCCACGAAATACATCTAATCTTTGCTTAAAAGACTACTCCAGAGTCCACCACCTTTTGAGGTAGTCCATTCCACTCCTGAACAGCTCCTGCTCTCAGAAGCGTCTTCCCAATGTCTCCTTTCTTGTAATATGAATCCATTGCTTTGGGTCCTACTGTCTGGAGCCACAGAAAACAAGCTTGCTATATTTTGATGTGACAGCTCTTCAAATACTTGAAGACGGTGATCATATCACCTCTCAATCTTCTCTTCCTCAAGCTAAACATAGCTGCTTCTCTCAACCCATTTTTGTACTGGGCTTGGCTTCCAGATCCTTTATCACGTTGGTTGTCCCTACTACATACACATTCCAGCTCGTCAGTATGCTTCTCATAAGCTGGAATGGTCAGACTTGGGGAAAGTATTGCAGCTGAAGTCTGACTAGAGGTTTTAAAAATGCTGCATTGCTTATTTCATTCTTGCCAGGTGAAAATGAAGACGGTACAAAGGTTTCTTGCTACTGTCTGAATTTATGAGAGAGTTAAAAATTTTTTTCGTATTTTGTGGACAACATGCAGAAAACATCCTTGTGCAAAAACCTTGTATTTTAACACAAAATACACATATCTGAACAAAATGCATTGGGCAAAATCCTGTTGCATACCTTTGCACCTGGGATAACCCTGATTGGTTCCCAGGAACATTAAATTTACACTAATTAAAAACTTCCTATACCCCTGTTTTAGGTTCCAAGGTTTCCCAGAGCTAATTTTTGCCCTGGAGAAACCTTTGGGAGCTCCAGGTCAGTGGGGTGGGGAGACTTTAAAAGTCAAAAATCACTGCTGGATTGGCCACAGTGGTACTGATCCTAGTGGTGGTCATCTGGTGGCAATCTTTGACTTTTAAAGACTCCCCTCCTATACTGAGGCTGTCAAAGGCTTCCCCGGGGCAAAAAGGTGGCCTTGGAACTTAAAACAGGGAGATGGGGTTTCATCAGTGTAAATTAAATGTTTCTGGTGCCCGATCTGGGCAAAGGATTTTTTCCCCTGGGTATATCATGATTTTTGACCCATGTTTCATGCAAAAAATGATAAGGTTTTGCTAACAGTTAAGAGTATGATAATGGTGAAAAAGGTGCTGGCTTTTTTTGCTCACTCATAGAAGTGAAACGTTTTCAGCAGTCTTCCTTTTATTTCACACTGGGTCTCATTATGCTGAGAGTCCCTTTATTGTTGGAGGGGACAACAGCTCGTTACAAGCTTAGGTGTGAAGGAAGGAGAACGGATACTATTACTTCCAGTGATCCGGACACTGTGCTTCCATTAATGCAACCTAGAACTGTGTTTGCTTTTTCTGCTACAAAATCACATTGCAGATTCATGCTTAGCCTATGGTCTACTAACACCTGCTAAAAGGTACTACTGCTAAGACAGATGTCAGCCATCCTAATTTGTACATCTTATCCCCCCCCCCCAGTTGAAATAATTTTTTGTGTTTCCTCCCACTTCTTCAATCTGTTAAGGTCACCTTGAATCCTGACTCTGCCCTCTAAAGTGTTAGCTATCCCTCTCAGTTCTGTCTCATTGACAAATCTGATAAGCATCCTCTCTATAAATAAATAAAATTTTATGGATGGATGGGTGGGTGGACGGACGGACGGATGGACGGACGGATGGACGGACGGACGGAGACAGATAGACATACATACATACATACAGATAGACAGACAGACAGATAGATAGAATTTAAATCTTAGTCAATTTGTTTTTATAATTGTCAATTTTAATTTTTTTGTAAGCCACCTTGGGGTACCACTAGAGGAGAGGAGACAGGCAGGATAAAAAATGAAAAAAAAAACCAAACCCTTAAATAAGAAAGATTTACAGTTTAGTTATGCAGGTTATACATTGCCCCCTCTCTCAGTGAGCTAGGTACTCAATTTATTAACCTCAGAAGGGTGGAAGATTGAGTGAACCTTGAGCCAGCTACCTGGGATTGAACCTGGGTTATAAGCAGAGTTTTACTGCAGTTAAACTACAATGCCACTACATTTTAACTAGAGTTTAACTGCAATGCCACTACATTTATTTAAAAATAATTTTTAAATAAATAAATATTCCTCCATCTAAGTCACTTATTACAATTTTGATCCACGCCAAGCCCAGGACAGATTCCTGCAGCTCTCCATTTCTCACTTTCTCCAGTACAAGAAAGAACAAAAGTTGTACTGTTCTTTGTACAAAAAAAGAACAGTTTGCTTATACCTGCAAGTATCTCCAGAAGTGCATACTCTTGTGCATAGGTGTGTAAGTTGTGGAGAGGTGATGTTAAAACTGCATAAATATCTGCTTTCTACGAGAGTTTTCCTATTAGAAAAATGATTAGATTTTTTCTTCTTCATTCATTTAAAACCCGATAGAAATGGAATTACAATAGAATTTACAGATGTTAAAATATCTAGTCAAAATAATGTAAGGTTGTCTTCAGCGGGTTGTATGTCTCAAGTGGATTGATTTGGAAGAAAGAAAAAGAAACCTGACGGTAGCTTGAATGAACATGCGATGCTTATTCATGGAACATACGAGCAGAAAGCAGAACGGTGTCCTTGAATCCTTTATGCCGATGTGCCTGTGACAACACAAAATACCTTCTGTGTGAACGCTGTGTGCTGAAATAGGCACTGAACAAAGTTTCATTTTAGACAGATACATCTTGGCCAAAGATGAAGGAAATGGGAGGAAATATGGAGTCCTCCTTCCTTGTTTATTGGTCAGAAGTCTGCAGGAGGAGTGTTACTATAGCAATGATTCCCAACCTTGAGTCCCCAGATGTTCTTGGACTGAAATTCCTAGAAGCCTTCACCACTAGCTGTGCTGGTCAGGATTTACAGTCCAAGAACTTCTGGGACCTCAAGGTCAGGAACCACTGCACTATAGGGTCATGGTATAAAGAGCACAGGCCAATGGGAAGTCAGCTTCTGCACACTTTGAACTGACTAGAATGAAGAAGGCAGGCTATGGCACCAGCAAGGTGGGGGTGGGGATGGTGGGAATGAATTTATTTATTTATTTATTATTTATTTTATTTCTATCTCGCCTATCTGGTCATACTAGACCACTCTAGGCGGCTTACAACAAAAAACAACAACATAATTTTAAACGTTACAGTTTAACAGAGATAGAAATCAAAAAAGATATAAAGAAAAAATCGTCAGGAGTTTTCTGTTGGGAAGGCCCGCTTATACATCAGCGTTTTTAGTTGTTTCTTAAACATGCCCAGCGAGGGAGCCGCGCGAATCTCAGGAGGTAAGTTGTTCCAGAGCCGAGGAGCCACCGCCGAGAAGGCCCTATTTCTGGTCTTTTCCTTCCGGGCCTTTCTCGGCGTTAGGCTCCTCAGCCTCACCTCCTGACTTGCACGAGTGACACGGGTAGATCTTGGTGGGAGAAGGCGTTCCGTCAAGTATCGAGGTCCTAAACCGTTTAGGGCTTTGTAGGTAACTATACTCTTTTTGGTGGCAGTTGTGGATATTGGAAATGACAACTATAAATAGGCATGTTTACAAGTTGGCAACATGCCTGTGCCTGTACAGAGATGCTCTGGGTGCCTGCACGGCCCTGTTGACATGACAGTGTTTTGTGACATCAAAAGCAGCACACCATAACTGTTTGCTACCTAGTAGATACTGGCCTTCATCACTGGTATCCATGGGATAACAGCTATTAAGTGGCACTTAACTGAGGAAAGTGGACTTTTGGAGGAGAAATGGTGGCTACCTGCAAATATGACTTTTGGGCCTAGAGTGTTCAGCTTGACTGTAGCGTATAAACAAATCAAACTGTTTTGAGATTCTGTCTTCTGGAGGAGTCTAGCATGTTTTCTTGTTTCTGTGATGTGATTCCTATGAAAACATGTTGTGTGAATGCTGCCAATTATTCCTGGAAGTGAAATTCTGAATTTGTTTCTGTTCCCAAGGTTACTGGCATACAGCACTGTGGTTGGCACCAATAAGACAAGGAAATACCATAGTGGAGATGGACAAAAACATATTGTGGGAATGCATTCTTACCTATGCAATTGACAGCATGTCCCATTTGGGGGGAGAATCTTGAGAAGCAGTTGCATCCCTTCTCATTGCATCCTTTCACCATGTTGTCTTGCATTTTAGTTAGTAAAAAGTCACATTAAAACTAATAATATGCATTTTTTCTAACATTTCAGATCCCTCTAAGTCTATGGCTATTAGTGAATATAGCACCACTGCATTAGCTGTTCCAGAGCTTAGAAATAATACACTAGTGTTAAAGGTAAAATTGTTATTTTTGCATTAGGCAGAAAACAAGCCAATTCATATATATAATACTATAATACTTATGTTTTGCAAGTAATGTCAAAACATTCTTTTCTAAACACTAGTGTATAAACTCTAGCACTTTGGCTGAAATCTTGTTGCTTCATATAGGGTGCAGTTAGACTGGTGGTTCCCAACCCTAGATCCCAAGATGTTCTTTGAGTATAGCTCCCAGAAATCTTGGCCAGCACAGCCAGTGATGAAGGCATTAGTACTATTAATTCTAGAACATCTGGAGGCCCAGGGCTGGGAACCACTAGACTAAATTGGATGGGGGGAAAAGGGTCACTTCAAAGTACAATACAACTTTTAGAGCAGTCTTTGCATCTGCACCTCAAAGCAACCTTTGTTTAGCCATTTCCTCTTACTGGGAAGAATGGAACAATCTCCTGTAGCCACTACTGCCAATTCTTCTACACGCAGATCACACTGCAGCTTCTTTCAGGCACCTCCACCTGCCCTGTACACAGTCTCCCCCCCCCCTTTTTTTTTTAATTGTTGGGAAAAAACAAGTCTCCACTGTTGCTCCCCACTCTACCTTTGGGAGAGTTCACTTCTAGCAAACTTTCTGCATGACTGTTCTAAAGTAAGAGGTTCATGAGCCAAGACCATTGCTTCTTAGAACAATAGTAAATTTTAAACTGGGTCCCAAATTGCATTGAAATCTATCCTATTTGTAGAAGAGAAATGCATTAGACTGTTCGGTGCAATATTTTCCTTGGCAGAAATGCAGATGAATGTTAATTGACTTTCTCCAGCATGGCAGAAGTCAGGCAATTTATTAGAACATACCCTTGCAATAAATTTTGACTCAAATTCTAATGCAGCTACTTCTTTGATAAGTGGCATAGCACTGGATCACACAGTAGAGTTTTTTAAATGTTTTTTTAAAAGACAAGGGGTTTTTACATTGCACACTGCATTGCAACACCCAACTATCAAACCAGGAAACACCACCAGTGAAACTATGGATCGATACTGGTAATCAGAAATACTAGAAAATGAACTAACCAACACAATCCTGCTCATGGTCAAAAAAAGTGATTCAAAAGGAATAAGATGGCCATGGAAAAGGGTTGGGTTGGTATGCTATCTAATCTGTACATTGTGTAGTCCCTGGTAATTAGCTTAAACAAGACCATACCAACAGTGGGAAAAATGTGTGATGAACTGTAATGTAAACCACCTTCTAAGTCACACTAGAGTAGATCCATTGAATCTGTGGGGATTTGTTGAGTCAACTCCTCTGTAATTTCTGTTGATTTAAATGGGCTAACTTGAGTTGCAATTTACTGCACTAAGCAGTAGGCGATCAGCCAATATTTCCAAACGCTGGATGAACTTGATTTTTAATGGCTGTGTGTTCCTAAAAGTTACAAAGAGCTTTTTGATTCCTGCTTAGTTTTGTAACATCATACCTAACGAGGAAGATGCTGATCCTAAAACCTTGTCTCTTTGTGATACCGTTTGTTTGTTTGTTTGTTTGTTTGTTTGTTTGTTTGTTTGTTTGTTTGTTTGTTTTTTGGTGGGCCTTTGAAAGATATCACCCCATGTTGGATTTTAAAATTCATTTTGTGCTGTCCTGGCTATCCAAGCTTTTGTTTGGGAAAGGAGAGATTTTCATCCAGAAAACAGTGGAAGAACAAGTTATCCATTTCACCTTTATTGCGAGCTGTTTGATCACATACAGAACACAACTGTTTGTGTGTTTGCTTTTAACCTTGGAGGATGGGGTCCCAGATCTTCCCTGCAACGTGTGTCTTAGTTGTACATGGGCCTTGGCTTCAAGATTCTAGGAAGAAACAAAATGGAAGGCTTTTTGCCACTAGGACAAAATATGCCGTCCGTCTTGGCCACTCGTAATCGGTTTTGACGTGGATAATGTCACAATTGTAACTCTGGATTTACAAGGAACATGACGGAAATAAGAACTCATGGCCCCAACACCCCTAATCTTTGTTTATTAAATCCCTGTCAGCTTGGAATAGACTTCTATTTGAAAGACATAGCTCAGTATCATGCAACACAAGGGACGTCAGGAGCAGGTACTTATGCCACACTGTGTCTGACATATGAGAGGACTCTGTTTGCTGAAAACTAAAGCCCTTGTGTGTATGTGTCACCAAAATGGGGCACAGGGTTGTCTTTGGAGTAGGCACTTACAACTGCCAATAATGGATTAAGAAAAATAATCCATTCAGGGACACTATAGCTCATCAGCAGCCGTGAATTAAAGACATATGTTATGTAGATTCAATGTATGGATTAAAAAGGATAATCTGTTAGGTGACATACAGAATCTTGAGATAAGTGGGCTAGGCAGATTCCGTATATGGATTGTGGTGGATAATTCCTTTTAAGTAACACTGGACAACTTGGAAGACAAGGAGCTAGAGGGAGGGGTAGGGAGACAGCGCTCTGATTAGGGTAATCTACTGGGTGACATTTGGGATCTTGTAATCAGGAAATTGGAAACAAGAAAGCAAAGAAGGTTCAGCACATTTTGCTTGGGGGGAGGCAGAAGAGGAGGAGGAAGCAGTATTAAGATGCTCTGTAGAACAAATATTGGTTATAAACCTTTGGATCATACAGTTCACATTCCCCAGGAGATGTTAAAAAGCAGCAGGCTCTCTGAGTAGCTCTGTGAATGTATTTATTGTTGCATATTTTTACCAGATGTGTCAGAAGGACTGGGCTCCCTTTTAATGATAGCTTTGTTTTTCAAATGGGAAAGGAGGTGCAGAGAGAGTCTTAAACAAAGGGGATGAGATACATGTGATTATTTGTCACTCCTTATGATGCATGCAGTGTTTACCGCAACCCATGCTGTTTCTTCTTTCTTGGCTTCTTTTTAAGATATTTGGAATTGATAATAGCGGACAGCTGCTGCTGGTGGTGGGCTCGGGCATAAGAATATTTCCAGAGTATTCCGAAGAGTGAGGGCATGTGGAGGGACTTCCCCGACAATACACAAGGGATCCTGGTTTTTGAAAAGATATTCCACAGATGCTAGGGAAGCTAGAAGAAATCAAAATGTCTTGCAAACATTAGAAGCACAAGAAACCATTTTAAATGGAGTCAAAGTGTTGGTCACAGAATCACAGAGTTGTAGAGTGGGGAAGGGACCCCAGGGATCATCCAGTCCAAACTACTTCCCGTTCATGAACCACTCTTACCCTGGGTAGCTATGCCTAACATAGAGACAGCATTTCCTTTTTTGTAATCATAGAATAATGGAGTTGGAAGTGACCTATAAGGCTATCGAGCCTAACCCCCTGCTTAATATAGGAATCCAAATCATAGCAAATCTGACAGATGGTTATCCGATCTTCTTTTGAATGCCTGCAGCATTGGCACGCTCATGTTCTCCCAAGATAATTGGTTGCATCGTTATACTGCTCTAACAGTTACAAAATTTTTCCTGATAGTCAGCCTAAATCTGGCTCCCTGTAGCTTGAGCCTATTATTACGTGTCCTGCACTGTAATATGAGTCCATGCTTTGGATCCTACCTCCTACAGACAGCAGAAAATACTTTTACCCCATTATCTGTATGACAGCCTTTATATATCACTGTAGAACGAAAACGGCGTAAAGCGAAAATAAAAAAGCCATTGAAATGCATTAAAACCTGGTTAATGCGTTCCATCGGCTAAGAACTCACCATCTGGCAAAGATCCTCCATACTGTATATATATAGGTTGTATGTAGGAGGTAGGATCCAAAGCATGGATTCATATTATATATATATAAGGCTGTCATATATGGCGGGCTCGGGCATAAGAATATTTCCAAAGTATTCCGAAGAGTGAGGGCATGTGGACGGACTTCCCCAACAACACACAAGGGATCCTGGTTTTTGAAAAGATATTCCGCAGATGCTAGAGAAACTAGAGAACATATATATATATATATATATATATATATATATATATATATATATATATATATATATATATATATATATATATATATATATATATATATATATATATATATATATATATATATATATATATATATATATATATATATATATATATATATATATATATATATATATATATATATATATATATATATATATATATATATATATATATATATATATATATATATATATATATATATATATATATATATATATATATATATATATATATATATATATATATATATATATACATGTTCTCTCTCTCTATATATGTATGTATGTATGTATGTATGTATGTATGTATGTATGTTCTCTCTCTATATATATATATATGTGTGTGTGTGTGTGTGTGAAGATGGTTGCCATCTCTCTGTTTCCACTTCTCAAAGCTTTGTCTTGCTCAGTATTGTCAACACCAACCAACAGTGACTCTCCAGAGTTTTTCCAGATCTATCTGGAGATGTCATTAGTTAAACCTGGGCCCTTCTTCATATAAAGCATGAGCTATGCCACTGAGCTGTGGCCCCTCTCCTAATTAGTTATGTCTGATCAAACCTTGGAATCATTACCAAAAAAAGGCAATGTACCACTCATTAGTCATTGTTTATCAACAGGAATGTGTTACTCTTTCATAATGAGTAATGTAACACATTATTAATGTGTCACCCTCAGCATTGGGTTTTTAAGCAAATATATATAGAAGTGTTGGGAGATGGCTCACATTCCCCACCAGTAACTGAATTAATGGCTAAGCTTTACTCAGTCTTTCAAATTACCTAGTGTTAGTATTATTGTCATTAAAACTTCTCAAAGTAATGATGTTGCCCTGTCATGAAGTAACAACTACTGTTACTTTTAGCTTCCACTTTTAACGTCCTGCTTTGCATACTATTATTATCCATTCTAGTATTGTATGGACATATGTCCATGTTGCCCTATAAGCAGCTAAAGCTTGAATGCAGAGTGGTGAATATGGCTGATACTGGAAGAACTGAGACTGAAGTTCAATGACTTATCACTCAGCTAAAACACCTCTGCTTTCTCTGAATATTTATAAAAATAAATAATCTAGGACATAGCCATGACAGTGACATCACTGCTCAATCCTACTGAAGACTTGTAACTTCCAAAGGCTAAGATCCTATTTGACTTCCACTTAGTATAAATTATCACATAGTGTAAATAAGTGTGTATTTGTGGTGGATTGCTCATGACAGGAATGTCAAGCCAGAAATCCCCAGTGTGTTTAGCGATCCATATGTACGTACCTTTTTGACATTCTACCTGTATATATGGAAGAATGTAGAAGAGTTTGGATACCACCCTTCCTGAGGAGCACCATCTTCCCTTGGTAGCTGAAAAAAAATGAAACCACTGGCTCAAGGTCACGAGAACATGAGAAATAGTTTCATTCTAGTCATCTGGAGCAAACTGCAGAGATCTAAAGTCGTTGCCAGTCTGGGGATGGAGCGAATGCTGAATAGAGACTTGTATCTGAAGAGGGTAGGGATGTATGAGGAGAAGATATGAAATGGCAGACAAAGAATGATGCTCTGGAGAAGACAGGAAGCTGCCTCAACACCAGCCTCTGGCTACTCCCTAAGTACAACGCCTCCCACAGGACCCCCTTTGTGCTCTGATGACACGCTGTGGTGTATTTTCTTAGAATTATGAACATAGCTTTTCGTTGATCTTGTTTTTAGGATTCCTTTCGCTATATTACCTTATATTTAGAACTATTGACCTCCTCAGGGAAGATCATTGACAACAAATCCTCAGGGTTCACATAGACTTAGAAAAAAGGCAGCCAACATTGGCAGTAAAACCAGCTTGGATCTGTGTCGTGCCAGGCTGAAATGATTCATGTCGGTTTGCGCCTATTTTCATTCCTATACAAAAGAAGCCTCTAGTTTTTGGCTTCTTCTGTCTTTTGTCACAAACACCTTGTTGTAGTTTTGATGCCATTCTTTTCCCCCTCTGCTTCTCTCTCACTGGCCTTAGCCTCATGTGCCCATATCATCATTTGATCTGTTTGGCTGAGAGAATTTGGGATTCTTTGCCCATAACATTGTATAGCCTGGCGTTTGTTAAGCAAAATTACCTGTCATTTCAATCCAGGGGCAGTGAAGAAAAGTCTTGAGGTAAGGAGAGATCAGCTGGACCATACCAAAGAGTTATCTAGTGTAAAGGTTGGGAGTAGTTACAGGCAAAAGCTGTACTAATTCCTAGTTACTTATAATTTATACCTTCCCCCCCCCCACTAATGATAGATGAAGATTACAGATCACATAGACCAGATGGGCGGGATACAAATCCAATCCAATTGAATCGAATCGAATAAATAAGTAAGTAAGTAAGTAAGTAAGTAAGTAAGTAAGTAAGTAAGTAAGTAAGTAAGTAAGTAAGTAAGTAAGTAAGTAAGTAAGTAAATAAATAAATAAATAAATAAATAAATAAATAAATAAATAAATAAATAAATAAATAAATAAATAAATAAAACCAGAATTCTATTGACCATATTTACACGAGTGGGATGGTGCAAACTGTAGTGTCATATTGTCACTCATTTACAGTGTGCTGGTTGTGTTCCTGAGTGTATGCCTGATCCCACAATTGAATAAAAATAGGAAAATCAAAGCCTCGAAATGCAAGAGTAAAGGTGGTGCAGTGAGGAAACATCTGGGGGAACCACACTGCAGAAACAATGTAATTGGCAAAGTGATCATTTTTTTAAAAAAATTGGTAGTCTGACTGTATCAGATATACAACTTTTGAAATGAAACTAGAGAATATTTGGCACATACCCAAACAGAGCACTACTAAGGGACAGGATTAAAATCAGTGGCTTTGTGCATAAATATATCTTGCTTGTATTTCATAGGCCAAAAGCTGTTGCTTAGCATAGTAAATCATGCTCAGGTAGACCCACTGAATCACTGGCGATTTGGTGAATCAGCTCCTCCATAAATTCCATTTAGCCAAATGGGCCTACCCTAATTTTGACATCCTAGAGGCTGAGTGGAGATTTGCAACCAAATGGCACCAGGGGTGAGGCATTTGAAAACACCTTTCCTCAAAATGGTTGAAACCAGCTCTCAGTTCACCTTAAGCAACATGCCTGGTGGATAAGCTCCTCCATCTTGGGATTTTCGTTCATAATTTTTCTACTCTAAGCCTGAGGAAATGAATTTTATTCACAAAAGCTTGCATTTTAATGTTTGATTGTTAACCGTCTAAATAAAGATACCACCGCTTCTACTTCTGGATTACTTTAGTGTAGTAAGTCACAGTTAGAGTCAACCCATTTGAATCAATGAAGCTTATGGAAGAGTTGACTTACGAAATCCCCCTTGATTTAATGGGTCTAATCTGGTGCGATTTACTGTATTTTTTGCTCCATAAGACGCACTTTCCCCTCTCTAAAATGGGGAGGGGGAAGTCTGTGCATTTTATGGAACAAAGGCGGCGATTTCGGCCCCGCTGGCCCCGTGGGGGGAGTGTTGCAAGGGTCCGAGTGAGCCTTCCCGGACCCTTGCGCCACTCCCCCCACCCCCCATGGGGCCAGCATGGGTGAAATCGCCAGCTTCCAGGTGGGGGGAGCGTCGCAAGGGTCCGGGAAGTCTCACTCGGACCCTTGGGAAGCTTTCCTGACCCCCCCCCACAGGGCCAGCGTGGGTGAAATCGCCATCTTCTGGCAGTCTTTTGAGTCTTGGGAAGCTTCAGAAGACTCCCAGAAGCTGGCAATTTTGCTCCCTCTGGCCCCGCGGATGGGGTGGGGGGAGCCTCCCAGGGGTCCGAGTCTGCCTTCCAGGACCCTTGGGAGGCTTCCCCCACCCACCCCATGGGGCTAGCGTGGGTGAAATTGCCACCTTCTGGAAGTCCTTTGAGGCTTGGGAAGCCTCAGAAGAGTCCCACAAGGTGGCGATTTCACCCCCTCTGGCCTCTGGAGGGGGGCTGGGTGAGCCTCCAAAGGGTCCTGGAACACACCTAGGACCCTTTAGAGACCCACCCTGCCCCCTGGGGGTCAGAGGGGGTGAAATCGCCACCTCTGGGGCTCTTTTGAGGCTTGGGAAGCTTCAGAAGAGTCCCAGAAGGTGACGATTTTGCCCCCTCTGGCCTCTGGGGGGGCTGGGTGAGCCTCCAAAGGGTCCTAGGGTGTGTTCCATAAGACTGACCTCTCCATAAGGCTCACCAATTTTTAGGAGAAGAAAACAGATTATTTTTTTCCTGTTTTCTTCTAAAAATTTGGTGCGTCTTATGGAGAGGTGCGTCTTATGGAGCGAAAAATATGGTATTAGGCTACACAACAGGATTTTGGTCATGGAATATTTTAGTAGCCATTTACTGGAAAAATGGAGAAGCTAACAGTGTTTGATAGAGCTGAGCATCAGATCGAAGTAAAATCCAGACTGCTAATTGAAATAGCTTGATTTGGACTGATTGTGTGAAACCTGGATCTATGCAAAGTGGCCAGAACTAATCCAAGTGTGGAGTGAACTGAATTTACAAATCAGTTTGCATCTGAAGCACAGATTAAATCTGATGGGACCCAAATTGTTTCGCTTTTAAAACAAAGCATATTTTAAAAGTACCTAGTATGCAAAGCCCTGAAGCTTGCTGTCTCAAATTAAGCAAATTAGGCAGATCCTCTTGTAAGGTCCATCATGTCTCCAAATTTCATATACATTTGTGCAAATTATAGCTATTTTGGTTTTGCCAAAGCAAGTCAATGAGAAACTTACAAACTGATTCAAAAGCAGGGCAGAAATCAGGTTAGGTGGGGCACAAATGATTCCAAACGAGAGGCATATGGAAACCATTCTTGTTCCATGTATTTGAGAAAAGGAAAGGCCTCCCAGTGAAGACTCCTTGTATTTCTGGAGAGAACCAGGGCAATAATACAATAACTAAAAACTAACAAGTAATTAATAATAAAAACTGGTATGTTAATAGATAATCTGTCTTGAGTGATGAAGAGTGCACAAGAGTATATAAGTGTGTGTAGCTTTATTTGTTGTTTTTCCTTCTGTTGTTTTCTTTTTTTCATATTATTGTTGTAATGTAATTTTAGTAACCCAGACAAGACGGAGGTCCTGAGAGTGGGTGGCCCCTCCATTGGTGGTTTGGGAAAGTCCCTCACTTTTGGGGGAGTGACTCTCACTACGAAGATTGAGGTTCACAGCTTGGGAGTCCATCTGGATCTGGCATTCACCATGGAAACCCAGGTAGCATCAGTGGTCCGCTCCGCCTACTTCCATCTTTGGCGGATTGCCAAGCTGCGTCCTTATCTTGATGGTGGGGCGCTCACCACTCTGGTTCATGCGCTTGTAGTCTCAAAATTAGACTTCTGTAATGCGCTCTACGTGGGGCTACCTTTGAGACTGAAATGGTGCAGAACGCATCGGCCAGACTTCTCAGTGGGGTGAGAAAACATCAATGTATCTCCCCCACTCTGGCTGCCCTGAATTGGCTGCCCGATAGTTTCCGCATTGATTTCAAAGTATGAATGATGACATATAAAGCCCTAAATGGTTTAGGACCTCAATATCTGGTGGAACGCCTTCTCCCACCTAGATCTACCCATATCATTCATTCTAGCCAAGAGGGGCAGCTGAGGGGCCTAACGCCAAGGTAGGCCCAGAGAGAAAGAACAAGAAACAGGGCCTTCTCAGCAGTGGCCCCTCATCTCTGAAACAATCCCCCCCCAGAAATTTGTCTGGCTCCCTAGCTGCGTGTTTTTAAGAGCAAGCTTAAGACCTGGCTCTTTAGGCAGGCCTTCCCTCCTATCATTATTTAATTTCTTTTTACCATCATGAAAAAAGCAAAGTGTGCTGCTTATATACCGCCCCATAGCGCTTCAAACACTCTCTGGGCGGTTTACAAGTTAATTATGCAGGCTACACATTGCCCCCCCCCCCATCGAGCTGGGTACTCATTTTACCAATCTTGGAAGGATAGAAGGCTGAGTCAACCTTGAGCTGCCTACCTGGGATTGAACCTCCAGGTCGTGAGCACAGTTTTGGATGCAATACAGCAGTTTAACCACTGCGCCACAAGGCTCTCTTGAGTCATATTAATGTTGTTGTTTTTATCTTATACTGTTATTGTTTTATGAATTTGTTTTTAGCCGCCCAGAGTAGACTTCGGTCTAGATGGGCGGGATATAAATTAAATAAATAAATAAATAGATAGATAGATAGATAGATAGATAGATAGATAGATAGATAGATAGATAGATAGATAGATAGATAGATAGATAGATAGATAGATAGATAGATAGATAACAAATCACTCCAGTGTATGTATGTATGTATGTATGTATGTATGTATGTATGTATGTATGTATGTATGTATGTATGTATGTATGTATGTATGTATGTATGTATGTATGTATGTATGTATGTATGTATGTATGTATGTAGGATCTATGCATAACCCTAGTCCCCAGTATACTTCTCTTCCTTAAAAACCTTGCACACACAGAGGACACACAATATCTTATGTTAGGACATTAATACTGTACAATCTTAAGGTATTATTGCATCTGTCTTGCTTTATAATAGCATGCTGTATTATTTGATCCTTCTTTGAAAGATAAACAACATCAGTTCAAAAGCTATTTAGTTCATTACTCCAACAGTAAGTGACAACAAGGGAAGTTTAACTGTTTTCCTACATATATCCAGAGTGGGTGAATTATGTTGTTCCTGGGAAAGGCAGAAGCCAGCTAACGCTGAGCACATTTTATGTCTCAAAAGATACTGTACTGTTACTTTTAAATAAATAAATAAATAAATAAATAAATAAACAAACAAACAAACAAATAAATAAATAAATAAATAAATAAATAAATAAATAAATAAATAAATAAATAAATAAATAAATAAATAAATAAATAAATAAATAGGAAAGTTGATCCTGCTTTTCCCCTTGGAAAGCAAGCCACGTGTATGTGGGAGATATTAAAAAAATGTGTTTAGCTCTCTTGTAGAAAGCAGGGAGGTTTTATAACGCTGTGCTTTGGATGCATACATACTGTCCTTAGTTATTAAACCTGCTGGTGTTACTGTGACGAAGAGAGATGTAGTGGTGTTGTAGAAGTTAACCCATGACAAAACTACAGGAAGGTTACTTGGGGGTCATCCTCTAACCCCAAACAATTTGTTGAAATTGTAATCCGTGCTGCAGAATGTTGCCCTCCCCTGTTTTCTTTCATATTCTGACGTGAGATGCCACAGTGGTCTACCAGGTTCTGTTAGGGAAATGGGTATTTTCGACGTGGAATGACCTCACACAACTGGATATGCAAAGGAATTCACAAGCTGTTCCAGAGGTGGAATGGGCACCTGGGTATGGAAGTCTGTGAGCAATGCATTCTTCTCAATGGAACATACTTTTGCATGGTGCATTGTCATCCTCTACTATTGTGACTAACCATATGTTAACATATCTTACCTGGAAGCAAGTATCATTGAGAAGAAATGCTAAATATGCTTAGGGATCAGGATATTGGCAACTTTTACTTCCAAAAACAAAAGAAAAAAAGAAAACAGGGTGGTAGAAAAATGCTCAGTCTCCTAGGATTGTAAACTCGTCCACAATCTTTTCTTGCAAAACAACTTTTATGCTAAAATAACAACGTCTCAGTGCTAAATAACATTGATGAAATCTAGCAATGGGGGGTTGAATGAGCAGTGAATATATAAATATAGATGCATTTCATTGTTTTATTCTTAGCAACTATTTTTTCCTTCAAGATTTTAATAGCAAGCAGTATAGTATACAGGCAGATTGCAGAGATATGTAGACTCAAGCCACACACAGTTCCCTGTGTTTTTCATAGAGAGGTAAGACACTAAGCTTATGTAACTCATGGCCACTTGTGCTGGCCTATCATGTGCTCAACTAACCTCATCTTTTTGTTGTTTATCTGTAGAGATTAAATTATAGTGGATTGGTGGCTAGTGGATTTAATTATGTTGACGGTTTATTGTCATGTAATTTACTGGTTTGTATCAACAGATTAAGTGGCAGATGTTTTGTTCAAGTTTTAAATCCACCTGCCATATATCATGTCCTCACTTCCTTCTCTGCAAAAGGTCCAGCATTCAATCTCTAGCAAGTCCCAAGCAGAAGGATCTTAGGTGGTAGAGAAGAAGAATCCTCTGCTCCTATCTTAGAAAGTTTAGTCATAGAGAGCAGGCAGAATAGATAGGTGACTCTCAACCACAGCTAGGAAGCATGTGATATTGTAATTTAATTAATCTAATCACAAACCAGCTAACCAAGATTAAATTTTTTAAAAATCCCCCAAAATTTCCAAATGTTTTGCATTGCTTCGAGTTTTGATGATCTGAATTTCAAATAACATTATTGGGACGGGCAGGTTTAAAAGGGGACATAAGACTTTTATGTTTTGTTGGGGGGTTGTTTTGTTTGTTTGGGAGGGGTTTTTTGGTCAAAAGGGGCTGTGGGTTTTAAAAAGTTTAAGAAACATTGTAATAGAAGAAACTGAGTGAGATTGAAGAATGGTGTGACTTACAATCTGTGGCATTGTATGTTTCTTGTTAGTAGAGGCTGCTAACGCTAGTTTCACAGAATCATAGGATCATAGAATAATGAAGTTGGAAGGGGCCTATAAGGCCATTGAGTCCAACTCCCTGCTCAATGCAGGAATCCAAAGCAAAGCAGATTTGACAGATGATTTTTGTTGAAGCACTTATCACTTCCCAAGATAATTGGTTCCATTGCCATACCACTGTAACAGTTATGTTTTTTCCCCTGATACTCAGCTGAAATCTGGCTTCCTATAGTTTGAGCCTGTTATTCATGGGGCAATAAATCCTTTCTGGGTTTTATTTTTTACTTTATAGGAGCTATCCATAGTGCTGAAACCCATGCTCAAAATAGGCTCAGTACATTTGATTATTCCTGTGAAGTTCAGGGTAAAACCCAGAGCAGATTCGTCATTCTTGTGAAATCGGAGTTCGCAGTTTCCACTGTCTCCTGTTATAGGAAACAAATCTGCTGAAATGGGACATCTTTACAGGGACCTTTGAATGGGATATCATGACTTGTCTGGAAGAGTTTAGTAAGATCCTCACTACTAAACTAGTTCTGTGGAAAATTCTGACAACTAATAATAGTGGTATATCTAGTCCAGAGGTTCTCAAGCTGTGGCCAGTGGGTAACAGGGTAGTCTGTAGAAACAGAACAGTTGAATTGAGCAATATCTGTTCTCAACTCTTCCATTGAATATGTTTGGACCAGAGATGAATTGTCCATGATTTTCATCATATGCTGGTGGTTTTGTCATGGGGACGTTGGTATCAAAAACAAATCTGCCAAGATCTCTAACAGTTTTCGAATTGTCTGCAAATATTTTTCAGACTGCTAATCCAGTGTATTCATGGCTGGCAATCAGAACTGAACTAGGGGCTGTTTTTCCCCTGAGTCCTGGGGAGATGTCATCAGGACATGCAGAAGAACAGGGACTGCGGTTAAAAATCAGGGAGCATTGCAAGGATTTTGAAGGACGGAGGCACAGCTTAAAAGCTAAGGTGCAAACTAGGGACGTCCCTGTCAATTAGAGTAACTTGAGGGGTATGTTTGGAAACATTAAGTTTGAGCTCATCAAAGCTGTCGCCACCTCCTTCTTCAGCCTTGAGTCAAGAAGGGAGGAAAATCAGCAAACCTAGTTTTCTTTTGTTGGTAGCACGATCAGACAGAGGCCTTTCTTACTGTGTCAACCTGCCAATCCTAAGGCTGGCTGCCAATACATTAAGCCTCAGTGTTTCCACCCAGTTTTAGTCTAATTTTGGTGGTTATTCTCACTGGATGATGCGTGTGTTTGGGTATGTGTGTGGGAGGAGAGTATGATGAATGTTCCAGTCCCTCTGAAAATATCCCTAAAATTATATATATATTTCCTTACTTCCTTCACGTTTTAAGTCTGTCAACAGTGTAAGGTGTAAGGTTTCCGAGATTAGAATGCCTTTTCTCCATCTCATTTCAAGCTAGACCCAGTTCCCTTCAAGTGCAGCCCAACTAGAATTGAACTTTGCAACCCATGCCAACCCAACCCTGAATGCCAGCTCCCTCCTCAAAAAGTAAAAACCTTTTCTCCTTGTGGGAAAGGAGACCATTCAAGGTCAGCATCAAGGACTCACAAAGAGATAAAATGGCCCTTCCATAACTGTAAATGACATTAAGTTTTGCCAGGGCTCATAGAATTGTCATGCTTCACTATGTCTCCAGAAGGGGAGACAGATCTCAAGGTGAGCATGTCTGGATGAGGGGCAAGACTGATTTTCATGTGTCAGGTAGTTTATTTATTTATTTATTTATTTGATTTATATCCCGCCCATCTGGTTGAGTAGACCACTCTGAGCGGCTTCCAATAAAAAGGAACATATACAATAAATAATAAAGATATTACAGACAGTGACATATGTGAGAATAAAGGAAATAATAAAGCATAGAGATTAGGTGTTGACAGGAGGGAAGGCCTGGACATAAGGTAAAGGTAAAGGTTCCCCTTGACAATTTTTGTCCAGTCGTGTTCGTCTCTAAGGGGCGGTGCTCATCCCCGTTTCCAAGCCATAGAGCCAGCGTTTTTGTCCAAAGACAATCTTCCGTGGTCACATGGCCAGTGCGACTTAGACACGGAACGCTGTTACCTTCCCACCGAGGTGGTCCCTATTTATCTACTTGCATTTGCATGCTTTTGAACTGCTAGGTTCCTTCTAACCTACACTGCTATAATTTTGTGAGTCTTTGGCGGGAGCTGGGACAAGCGACGGGTGCTCACTCCGTCGCGTGGATTCGATCTTACGACTGCTTGGTCTTCTGACCCTGCAGCACAGGCTTCTGCGGTTTAGCCCGCAGCGCCACCACGTCCCAGGCCTGGACATACAACCATGTTTTTAATTGGGCCGCACAAATCGCCGGAGGAAAGTTATTCCAGAGGCAAGGAGCCACCGCCAAGAAGGCCCTATTTCGTGTTCGTTCATTCCAGGCCTCCCTCGGCGTTAGGCTCCTCAACCTCACCTCCTGGCTCGTGCGGGTGATCCGGGCAGATCTAGGTAGGAGCAGGCATTCTGTCAAGTATCGAGGTCCTAAACCGTTTAGGGCCTTATATGTAAGCATTAACACTTTGAAGTCGATGCGGAAATGGATGGGCAGCCAATGCAGCATGGCCAGAATAGGAGAGATATGTTGGTGTTTTCTCACTCCCATAAGGAGTCTGGCCACCCAGTTCTGGAGCCTGGGCACCCATCTCCATCGTTTTTCACCTGGCATGTTTTGCTAACTGCATGCCAGATGAAAAATGGCTGTTCCACCGGCTCTGGGATGTTGGCTATTTAATCAAATTTTACTGAGATTCTCACCCCATTTTCATGTTCAGCTGACCCAGAGTAATTCCATCTCCCATGAGGGATGATGGGCTTTTCATAGTTCAAGAGCTTCCACCCTCAGAAGTCAGTGAGAACTTGTGCAAAAGCCCTCAAACTGGAAGGTTTCCTCATCTCCATGCTTTCCCCACCTTTTTCCAGTCAGGGTTCAGTTCGTGTTACCTCAGAGTGTTAGTTACGGAATCAAATCGAGTGTCAGCAATCTAACTAGTCACTTAGTTAATAATGAAGTAAATTAAGCAATTAAGCTCAGCAATGTAACAAGTTAACATTTCCACAAAATGTGGTGTTTATTTTCATATAAGAACTGTGAGGAAAACGAAACCTTTTATTCTTATTCATACTGGAGTCTCCGAGTGAATGCATTGAAACAAATAAGGGCCAGTTGAAGTTAACCAACAAATAAGGGGTGGTCTACTAAAGGAGACTGTAGTTCAATCTGCTCTATATGTTCCTGCCAGATCCATTATTATCAGCTGCTTAAGAAAGTTTATTATTACTAAGGGACACACTCAATTTTCCTCACACCAAAATGTGACAAACCAGCCCCCAGCGTGGTCCTGCTTTTACAATTCCACCTCAGGTTTATTATTTTACGGGAAAACGTCTGCCGTGTGGCAGAAATAGAATACTTTTGAGTCTATCGGCAATTGCTATCTTGTCATGTGGCTCAAATTTCATGCTTCCTTCCTCTACAGATTTCTCTGCCTCTGTTCTACATGCTGTTACATATCTGCTTGCCTAAGTACTTATATGAAATCAAACACTTTTCTATTATATGATAACCAGCGGTGTAAAACGCTTCAGTAAATCTGGTTTTGCAATCAAGGGATTGCCCTTTAGGAGTGTTGCAGCTGTATCTCTTCAGAGTGGGATAACTACTAATTCCTTTCTGCAGAGCTTGGAAACAGCATCACTACTGCCATCATTATTCCATTATACACAGCCCAGCAAGTGTTGGCTGGATTTAGTTCCTTGAATATCAGGTCATCCCCCAAGGACTTGGGATTTTCATAGGTGTTTCCTTAAAATGTGCGCTGTTCCAAATAAGATGGCCTTCTGCCGTTGACGTATCATGATCTCATTTACGCCTAGTACAAAGATTATTTTCTTGGTGTTTGGGCGTTGCACCTAAAGTGACAATTATGACTAGAACAAGTTTAATTTGCTTTTGCCATAATCGATCTCTCTCATTCGGCAAGTCTTGATATTTGGCAATTTTTTGAATTTCGGCGTTGTGGCGGTTGTGTTGTTGTCGTTACAGTGCCCAAATCCCAAAGCTGCAAGGCTGGGAGATTGTAGAATTTGTAGTCAAAGATAACAACTTTTTCAACCTCTGCCTTTTTGCAGAAGGACTCTTTCGAGGTGAAGACTTGTAACAGGTGCTTGTAGCAAATTTCATGTCCAGGTGGCAAACACATTGCTGCAACGGAGCCTTGATCTCCAATGGGGTTTGATCTGAAAGCTGTAAATTAAAAGGATTCTATCTCTTTATATCTAGCCATGCATCACTGTTTTCAATAACACATAAAGCCTGGCGGAACTGTAAGAAAACAAACAAACAACCACCACCACAACAAAAAACACCCAGCCTCTGAGTTTCATTACATCAAACACCTTTCTAACAGGCTTCATCAAAGTGAGACATCGTGTATGCCACTTGTATAAGCTGAGATGAATTTCTGACACAGCACTGACCTCCATGTGGGCAAATTCCATGACTCCTCTGTATTATATTTGACAAATGTGGTGGGAATTCCTGATGCATTGTAGTTCCCCAGATTCTCTTCATTAAACAAAATAGACGTGTGTTGGTTTCTTTTGGATTTGCTTAAACGTTTCTACAAAATTAATCCTACTCTCATTGCCTGAATTCGGGCACATTTGCAAGGATCAGATAATCATATGCCATCAACTCAATTCTGACTTATAACGACCCTTTTCAGGGTTTTCTTAACAGAGAATACTCAGAAGTGGTTTGCCATTCCTTTCTTCCTGGGACTGTGAAGCTTGCCCAAGGCTAAACAGGCTGGCTCTACTCACAGGAGGTACAGTGGGGAATCAAGTTTCCAAACTCTAGATCTGCAATCAGCTAGTTTATTATTTTCTGGGGTTGGTGGGTTCTTCAGGAGTTATCCTGTTAGAGAGCATAATAGGCAAGGAGAAAACCACATCCAGGAGTGAGGAATTCTGTCCAGGGAATTCTCCAAAAATTCTGGAAGTTGCAGGTGGTTGTTGTTTTTAAGGCATTTCCATAACAGTAAATGTGGGAAATGCTACTTTTTTGAAAGGGAGGCTACAACTCCCAGAATGCCTCATCCAGCCTCATTAGCAATCATGCTGGCTGAGTTCTTCTGGAAATTACAGGCCTCCTTCCCGAAAAGTACCCATCAGTCCTGCTTACTCCCCTCCCTTGGCAGCTATAAACTCCGGTCGTCTACAACTGTTTTCTCCCTTCTCTTCGCATAGAGCAGTGGTTCTTAACCTTTGTTACTCGGATGCTTTTGAACTGCAACTCCCAGAAACCCCAGTCAGGACAGCTGGTGGTGAAGGCTTCTGGGGGTTGCAGTCCAAAACTCCTGAGTAACCCAAGGTTAAGAACCAGTGGCATAGAGGATTACCACAAATGCCCACATCCTGCAAAAAACTTTGTGGTAGAAAGTTTGAATTGTACATGGAGGGGTTTGGTCCTGCTAGCTACAGTTCTGTGTACTTTCCGGTCTGCAGCTGTGGTATTGGATAGGTTTGTTTTGAGCTCGTTAACAAGTAGATTATAATCTACCTCTGCACAGAGTGCTGATCGGATGACAGGAGTTATCACGGCCTCGAAACTTGGTGTCCTGTCCCAGAACCCAATAAAAAGGTGATTGGGTTGCATTGGAAAGAACACTAAGTGTTAGAAAATCTGTTCTTAGGAAGACGTCATTGGGGAGAATAAGGGAGAAATTCACACAATGCAACAGAACTGGACGTTACATGATATGTATAATGAAACTGCTCAGTAATAAAGAATTTGTTCTCAGGATAGCAAAGCCATGTAAGTCACTGGTTTCAAGCTTAGAAAAGCTGGAGGAAATATATTATAAAGAACTTTCACATCTCAGCAAGTATGGATGATTATATGGCCTATTATTGCTCCTAGATCTTTCCCATGCCTGATTGATAGTTAGCTATAAGCTGGTCATGAGGGGTTCTTTTCTTTCTTTTTTTAAACTTGGAATACCCAGTGAATGTTGGCAGGAAAGGGGGAAGTTCCTATTTGGAAAGGGGCTCGGTTACTAGGTATATCTGAAGAGCAGAATATAAGAGTGAGATTGAAGGTTTATTGCTTTTCTATACTGCTTTTGAGGATAATATTGTTATAATCCACTTTTCTGGATTCAGAGCAATACACAACTAATGAAAATCTGAAAATATTATAGCCCCCGCTCAACCTAATTAAAACAATAGTATTATTTGCTCTAAAAAGTGCTAAAGAAAAATGAAAAGACCATGGGGAGAATGAAAACAGATCTAAAGAAACACTCCGAATGTCTCTTTAAATAAAAAAATAAACTTGACTGGGCTGAAAGTCAAGAAAACAAGGTGACCTATGCCATCTCTGTTGGGAAGAATCCTGTACAGTAATTGTGAAGCCACCAGCAGAATGGCCCCAGTTACCCAGCAGACGTCGAGCCACTGAGGGTTATCCCATAAAGCAGGTTCAAGCATGTTTATATGGACACTGGTGGCCCTTCACTGATCAGAATCAAAATACTGTTGTTTTTTCCTGAGCTAATCCTGTGGACTTTTTAACAAGAAGAAGTCGACACTGAATTTTCCCATTTATGATCCATGTCAACAACATACACCCTCTAAGTCTGAGGGAACTCACTGCACATTGACTGTAATCTGCAGGTTGTTCCCACTTTACAAGGGTTTTTGTGTGTGTGTGATTTTTTTCATTGTGAGACTTTTTAACAAAAACCAACACCACCACTATGGAAGTCACAAAATTAATGAAGATTTAGGCTAAATAATAATTTTTGTGCAGAAACTAAAACCAAAACAACAGTTTTCACCCCTAATATTCGGGGGGGGGTATACACTCTTGCTTAGGAGCAAAAATCTCACAGAGGTTGCCCCTGTTTTTTTAAAAAAGTAACTTTTGTATATTTTTGTTGAGGATGAAAAAAAAGGATTCTTTACTTTTTTATTAGGAGTAATGCTAAAGCAAAGCAGAGTTTTCTGCTTATATTGCCCCATAGTGCTTAAAGCCCTCTCTTTACGATTTAATTATGCAGGCTACTCATTGCCCCCCTCCACAAGCTTTGTACTCAATTTACCAACCTTGGGAGGATGGAAGGTTCAGTTGAGCCGGCTACCAGAGACGGAGATTGGACTCAGAGCATAAGCAGAGTCTTCACTGCAGTACTGCAGTTTAACCATTATCCCACAAGGCTATGCACTGTAGCTGCAGGAGAGGGAGAGTCATAGATTGTAGGTAATATTTCAGCATCCAAGACTAAAGGGAGGAGAGGAAGCCCTTTGACAAAAGGAGCCAGCCTGCTTGGGCAACTTTCAAGTCCGTAGGATCTGTTGACCTTCTAGCCTCCCACTAAAAGATTGGAAAAGTTCCTTGGTACTACACCTCTCAGAACCCCTCAGTCAGAATTAGTCCACCAAATTGGCATCTCAAGAGCTGCCAGTTTTCTGGCCTCGTTTTTGGGAACAGCTTCAGGGGTTAACCTCGAGGCAAAATCCGGAGCTGGAGTCCCGAAGGCAGCATGTGTCGTTCTGCCAACTCCTGCGACATTGCTGGAACCAGTTGTATTGGCTCTTGCCTTTCCATTGGACCATTTCAGCAATGTGGAGGGGGGGATCTGCTGCTTGGGTAACAGCCTATCCTCCATATTACCTTACCCGGGCTTCATGCTCTGGAGAGGACACTCCTCGATTCAGAGCATGTTACCATAGTCTCTCTTGAGACTGAAGGATGCCTATGAGTGCCAAGGCCCCTCTTCTTGCTTCATGACCTAGTCAGGCTGGAATCACCAGCCAATATTTGGTGAATCCAGAAATAAATAAACGAGTAGAACACCAAGAACCCGGTCTCATTTTCCAAGGCCGCCATCTTTCCTAAACAGACAATTAGCACTGTCCAAGGAATAAGGCAGTCCTTCAGTGACCTAGATTTGGCACATGTGTATTCAGCATCATGTGCAGAGTATTGCTATGCACACAAATCTGTAGATCAGTGCTTACAACACCACTGCGTGGATGTTCTGCAGAGGTGAGCCATTCAGTTCAAAAAAAAACTTAAAGTAAATAATTAAGTTTTTCAGGGCAATGTACTACAGCGTGCATTTTCTGTTCTGCTTTACAGGGACTGTTCAGTTGGACGGTACCCAGTTCTCATTGCTGATTTTTCTCTCTCCCTCTGTCTCTCCCTCTTCCCTCCCCCCTTTTCTCCTTTTACCTTTTGTCACCATATGATGCTCAGGGACTCCAGAGAGCCTAGCTGAGAAAGAGAGGCAGCTCATGGGCATGATCAATCAGCTGACCAGTTTGCGGGAGCAGCTGCTGGCAGCTCACGATGAGCAGAAGAAGCTGGCGGCCTCACAAATTGAGAAGCAGCGCCAGCAAATGGAGTTGGCGAAGCAGCAGCAAGAACAGGTGAGTGATTATTAAAAGGGACTTTTAATCTAGTCCTGCTCTTTAGCTCAGGCATGGGATATTAGCGCTTCATTAACACGTATTTATTTTTAGGAGGTGTGAAACATTTCAGGATCTGATCCTTTGAGTTGAGGAAAAGGAAGGGATGAAAAATCATGAAGACGTGGAAACATACATTATTTTTAGTGTGCAAGAGGGGGGGAAATCCTGATTTCAAGCATTTTGCATAATTAAATGGCTCTAAATGTGAAGGACATGGAGGTGGTGAATTAATGAAATCTGCATGCTTGAACTCCTGACTTTCATCACTTCAGTATTGGTGAAAATGTTGCCCAAATTAGTCTTCTAAAAGCAGTAAGAAAGCTGGACAGGGGGAAAGTTATGTTTTTACTGCAACTGCTAAAACTCCATGGGCAGCAGTTCTAGGCCAGACAAAAACTAATGTGATCCGGCCTATTGCCATAATTTAAACTCTGCAAAATGTCCTCACTTGTAGTGTGATTGAAACATTCAACGCTTGTCCATTATTTTAAATTTGATACATGGTAATAGCAATAATAAACTCAAGATATTGTGGGATTTTCAGATCCAGACTGACAGACACATTGAACATAAAACAATAATAGTAGTAATAGAACGAAGAAATGTCTGGATAATTGACATTGCAATTCCAGGAAATGCTGGAGTTAAAGATAAAGAATTGGAAAAGCTAACAAAATACAGAGATCTCACGATAGTCACTGGGGCATTGGTAACAATATCAAGAAATTTCACATGGTATTATAAGCAGCTGCAGATTTCAGAAGTAACATAATCGGAGAACAACATATATATTATAGGCATCCTTCAGTCTCGAGAGACTATGGTAACATACTCTGAATTGAGGAGTGTCCTCTCCAGAGCATGAAGCCCGGGTAAGGTGATATGGAGGATAGGCTGTTACCCAAGCAGCAGATCCCCCCTCTCCACATTGCTGAAATGGTCCAATGGAAAGGCAAGAGCCAATACAACTGGTTCCAGCAATGTCTCAGGAGTTGGCAGAACGACACATGCTGCCTTCGGGACTCCAGCTCCGGATTTTGCCTCGAGGTTAACTCCTGAAGCCTTTTCCATGAGTGGATATAGCCACAAGGCAGTGGAGGTTTGAAATCGGAGTTTTCCTTCTCCTAGATGGGCTGCCTTCCATGGCTGACAAGCCCCACCTACCCGGCCTGGTCTTTAATAGTGCAAAAGTATGATCTGATCCTTAAAACTTTCCTGACTACCCGGCTTATGCAAATCTCATTGGCTTTCCTATTTACCATATTAAGGGCAGATATAATGGCGCGCGGTCCTGGGACACGCTCTTTTAAATCAGGAAATCCCACCCCTAGGCCCCACCCCCAGGCCATGTGCTCAGGAGACAAAAAGAAAGCCCAGGGAAAAAAACTCAGCAAGGCATCCATGCAAACAGACCTGGCCTTCGCCCTCAGCCCAGCTTCCTAGGGAAAAGGGTCTTTTAAATCATATATATACTATATTGGTTTCTAACAGACCCTTAGTTTTTTTGTTAAAATCTATTGTATCTATAAAATAAGTCCTTTTTGTAATTTTGATTGACTGTGCCTGGTATTTTTGAATAATAAATATCATCAGAGCTACAAAAAACCATCAACATTAGGAATAGCATATATGCTACATGAATATTTAACAGATACTTAGATTTTTGTTAAAACTTGTATCTGTTATATAATAAAATGAATGAATGAATGAATGAATGAATGAATGAATGAATGAATGAATGAATGAATGAATGAATGAATGAATGATACCAGTCAATGTTTTTATAAGATTTTTACAATTTTGATTGAATGACAGTGCCTGATATTTTTGAAAAATGATAATTGTTACTAATGGCTTGAAGTTTTGGCTCATTTTGGTAAACTCTGTCTCTTGTTCTGTGTTCCACATAGTCTCCATTATTGGAAAGCAATACAAAGGACCACTTGCCCTGTTCCTGTAATGCTTAAGTTCTGCAATGTGTTCGATATACCTGTAAAACTGGTGTCCTTTCCACATGAAAAACAACACCATCCACAGCATGTATAGAAGGAATGGCTGATTCTTAGGAAAGAGACAAATATGACCCCCAAAGCTAAAAATCCAAGTTTAATTTCCATGGCTCTATGGACCCAGTCATCCCTGTTTTGCACAAATTTTGTGTCGGCTTTATGCAAAAAAGCAGAACCTGCATACGTGAGGTCATAATCAAGAGCAGCAAATAAATCTCACTCGGATGATGGTTACAGTTCTTCATCCTTATCTTAGAACATGAGACGAGCAAGGATTGACATTTCTAGTACTGAACTCATTACCATCACTTTCTCATCATCTTTGCTTCTTCTTCCCACATAACCAACACTGGTCTTTCCATCAGCATTACGGATCTCCATGTATTCTTATCCCACTTTGCTTTTCCTCTTGGCCCATGATTTTCTAATCTGATCACCCTCCGTTTTATTCTCAACCCTCAATCTCTCCTTCTTCCCTGTGCTTCTTTCAACTGGTGTGGTGACAGTACCAATATGAAGTCTTTCCTACATGAAGGTAGAGCAACCAAAACAATCTCAAGACAAGTTCTGAAGCTACCCCATAATGCCTGTTAGCAACAGCATGACAACACCCTTCACTTCTGATTGCCGCTCAATTCCAGTCACCAAATCTTAAATTCCAGTCCCCTTTCACCAACCTCTCCCCCAGGTTTCGGCCAGGGATCTTCCCAAGTGTAACGCTGGAGTGAAAGTCTGAGAACTAACTTTTCATCTTACTTTATGCAAAGATGGTGCCCTGTAACTGACTTACACCTCCACCACTGTTCTAGCTATAATAATATATCTAGGAAATGAGTGGGAAGATGTGAATCTTTCTATTCCTGTTCATTTACAAGGCATATGCAGCTTGTGTGAAATGCAGCAACGAATTTCAAGGAAATTCAGATGTGAAAAATTGGAAGTGTCCATTGTTTTCCTACTGATAGGATCCAGATTTTGAACAAGCATAGACAAAGTTGGTAAGGAAATGGAATCCATGTAATAACAGCAGCAATATAAATATAGAATTAGCATTACTCCATTTATTAAGTTGTGCAAGTTACAAATTACAGTGCGGGGCAATTCTGGTCTTTGACAGGATGAAGAAGCATTTAAAAATCACAAACAAATTGATACCTGATGATTCATTTATACTACTGTTTCTTCTTTCTGTTTTTCTTTTCTTTCTTACTAAGATCACACCAGATGGTACCGTGTTTCCCCAGAAATAAGACAGGGTCTTATATTAATTTTTGCTCCAGAAATGCATTTGGGCTTATTTTCAGGGGATGTTTTTGTTTTGTTTTGTTTTCATGTACAACCAACTACATTTTTTCAAATATAGTCATGTCATCTTCTTCTGGTTGCTGCACAATGGTGAGGACGGGGTTTCACTGAACTGGGGCTTATTTCTGCAGTAGGGCTTATATTACGAGCATCCTGAATAATCATACTAGGGTTTATTTTCAGGTTAGGGCTTATTTTCGGGAAAACAGGGTATTGTATAGAAGGCATATTTTCTACAAAGTTCAGTAAACTGTAAAAAATGGCCTTCGGCCTATTGTGAAAAAAAATCAGTATTATTTGATGCAAATAATAATATTCCTACCCTGATCATTTTGCATGAAACGTTGGGGGGGGGGAGTTGGCTTTGTTTTTGTTGTTGTTGTTTAAAAAATATTTTTATCTATCTATCTATGTGTCTGTCTCTCTGTCTGTCTGTCTATTTGCTCACCTTCTTCCTTCTTCATTATTTTCAGTTCTGGAATCAGGATCAGTTCTGGGCATACATTTAAGTGGAGGTGAAATTTTAAAAAAATTAGAGGAGGGATTGATGTTAGTATTCTTCCATTAATTAGCTAATTTTATGTATATTTGACTTTCAGATTGCAAGGCAGCAACAGCAGCTCCTGCAGCAGCAACACAAAATTAACCTACTCCAGCAACAGATTCAGGTCAGAGGTTGTGCATTGATCTCTTATTTTAATTCTTTCTCCACTTCTTTTCCATCACCTCCAATTCATGATTTGTTGCCCTCTATAAACAGACACGTGCATTGATTTGTATGTTGGTTATATCTAACGTTTGCTTTAGATCTATGGATGTGATCATATATATGGATATTCCTGTTCGTAATAGCATGTGTCATGCTTTGAGTGAGCCTGTTGGGGTCATGATTAACTTAAGCCCCATTATTTTCAAGAGTTCCACTCTATGTGTGAATAAACCTGGATTCCATCCATTTTCTCCAGTGCAATTATGAAATGTTGCAGAAAATATATCTTGGGCTGCTTTCTCTGATACAGAAAATGTATCTTAAGCTGCTTTCTCAGAATGTGTTTCTAACCCACATGAACATATGTGAGCCTTTCTTTCATAACTCCGTCTGCAGGCATTTCCCAGAAAATAATAATGAATTTATTTCTACCCCCTTTTTTGGTACCAAAATCCTTTTATTATTTTAATCTCTTTTATTCCATAGGGGAAAAAAAGTCTGGGGATAAAGAGAAAAAGGGGAGGGGGAAGGTGGAGAATTGCTTTTGTGTGTATCAAGTTTACATGCAAAAATAAAGCCCTACGTGGTCTGAATGGAGCAGTACTGCTGTCTGTACAGTGAACACAACAGCTATAAAGAAATGTAGTGTCCCAAGAAGGATTCGCCACTAGCTGTGCTGGCCAGGATTTCTGAGAGTTGTAGTCCAAGGAAACTTGGAGACCCAGGCTTGCAAAGCACTGATTTAACAGTTTATGCACATAGCCATTGGTGTACCCCTAGTGAATAAATCAACAGTAGCCCTGATCAATTGTGACCAGATATTGTTGTTGTAGTTGTTGTTTAGTCATGTCTGACTCTTCGTGACCCCATGGACCAGAGCACGCCAGGCCCTCCTGTCTCCCAGTGCCTCCCAGAGTTGGGTCAAATTCATGTTGGTTGCTTCGATGACCCTGTCCAGCCATCTCATCCTCTGTCGTCCCCTTCTCCTCTTGCCCTCACACTTTCCCAGCATCAGGGTCTTTTCCAGGGAGTCTTCTCTTCTCATGACCAGATATATTGATAGCTAAATTCCTTCCTTCTTCTCTCTCCTTTCTGAACAATGACTTAACACTGTTCTCCTCATTCTGAATTAATACGTATCTCCAGCTCCATTGGAACAGACCTTGTGAGATCTGGTTTGTATTTGAGGTGAACCTCAAGCAGATTCTGTCAATGTAGCTTTCATCATCTTCACCCTTCAGTGAATAGGGGTAAGATGAGAAATCTTTCATTAAAGGAATCTAAAGCAACAGATTAATATCTACAGACATTTTCTGTAAACAGAAATACATTCACTTGTGCAAAAATAATCCTTGGCCAAAATAAAATGTTGGTCAAGGCTGGTGTTCTATCCGCTTTCCAGAGTAGAACAGAATCTGTATAAAAACGTAAGCAATTACCTCTCCGTAATTTTATTTAATGAATTTTTTATCCTGATCACAATTGTCCCAAAAGTAGCTAAATGCCAAGTTTGTCAAAACTTCCCAAACCTTCCTTCCATGAGAAACGTTCTGATTAATCAACTTCTGATTAATAACATGACCCACATTAATGTTGATTTCTGAGTGAAATCAAATCAGAAATATAATTGATGTTCTGTTTTGAAATACTGGCTATGTCATCCTCTTTCTTGGTATTAGTTAGGGATCACAACCAAATTGTGCATTTTATTCCATTCTATTTTCCTGTTTGACTGATTTCAAATCGTTAATATCCCTATTTAGGGATGGACATGAACCGCTAAAGAGGCAGTTTATCCTGGTTTGTTTCAGCCTAGCCTCCTCTGGCTAGGCTGCGCTTGGGGGAGGCAGGGCAGGGAAGCCAGGCTGCTGCCTCTGAGTGGACGCCTGCTGGAGGAGGTGGGGCTTCCTAGTGTTGAACACGTGTTTGACCATTAAATGGACTAGCCCAAACTGCCAAACATAGTAATTCGTGGCCATCTCTATTCCATTTTAAATGGAATTTTGAGTAACTTCAAACCACAGCAGCTATGTTGCACTGTTTGAATAATTCTTATTACTCTCTGGACTTGTTCCAAGATGTGAGGATCTGGCCCTTTCCAACATGAATTTATAAAGACTGTATTCCTCAGGTATTTCTAGTGTTGGTTGTTCAGGAAGGGAAACCTCTAGCCTCAGATGGACCTAATCCAATCCATGGAAAGGTAAAGGTAAAAGTTCCCCTTGACAATTTTTGTCCAGTCGTGTTGGACTCTAGGGGGTGGTGCTCATCCCCGTTTCCAAGCCATAGAGCCAGCATTTTGTCCGAAGATAATCTTCCGTGGTCACATGGCCAGTGTGACTTAGACACGGAACGCTGTTACCTTCCCACCGAGGTGGTCCCTATTTATCTACTTTCATTTGCATGCTTTCGAACCGCTAGGTTGGCGGGAGCTGGGACAAGCGATGGGCGCTCACTCCATCGTGTGGATTTGATCTTACGACTGCTGGTCTTCTGACCCTGCAGCACAGGCTTCTGCGGTTTAGCCCACAGCGCCAACACGTCCCACTCAACCCATGGAAAGTCCGAGGGATATCCCATCTGCTCTCTGAAATAATTGTATGGTCATGAATCCCCCCGTCACTTGTAGTCCATGGAACTCTATGCCTTGTTCCACATGGCAAAGTGGGAGGTAGAGGGGATAGATTTGGGGGAGAGGTCAAGCAATGTCAAAGGAAGAGAAGGGTTAGACCCTGGATGTCATCTCACTATCTGGATTGGTCCCAGGGATTGATCCAGCTTTTCAAGGCCAAAACAGCCCTGCCTTCCACCTTGCTTTAGTGTTGTGATGCCCTGAATTGGTGAAGCAAGAACCCCCATCTTAGGTTTCCCTAGCAAAACTGGCCAGGCAATTAAATCTTGCTTTGCAGCACATCTGTATCTAAATTATACAAGGAAGGAGAGTGAATTTGAGGGGTTGTATTGTTTTCTTTGGATGAAGCAGACATCTCTTTCTCCATGCCTGTCTGGTCCTGCTGATTTCCGTTTCTCTTTCCAATGTAGGTTGATCAATGTTGAGGAAGTTATTCTAGAAGCTCAACCTCAATGTTAACTCGTTGTGCATTTAAATGATTAAGATGCAGGAACAAAGACAACTTATTTTTCTTCCCTGACAAAAGATTCCCCTTACTGGAGCCAACATTCTGTAAAGCTTGCTGAAGTCACTGTAATTCTAGATGAAATATTGCTGAAGGAGGAGGGGCACATTGTTGATATATTTCATTAAAAATACCATCATTTTATTTTAAATAATAATAATTTAAAAAACACAGTTTGATCTGATGATTTACACTTTGCCTGCCTGTCTCAAAACACAGTAACTTGGAAAAATCTTGCTCCTGACTCATTTACTCCAGGCAATTGTCAAAACACGTGCCATTTCTCTTTCTTTTTGTTTAAACCACTTCTCAAAAACCACAGTTTCCATAAAGCCCATTGTTTAACCCCTAAGCTTCCTCCCCCAGATTCAGGGATTTACAGTGCTGTCCTAGAAATATCTACTCTGGAGTAGATCTGAGATACATCTACATGTAGGGGTGTGTGTGTACAGGATTGCAGACAAGAACATAAAGACAAACACTAAGCAGAATTTTGTAGGAACAAGTTATAAGTAATGTAATTACTCATGATGAGTTACACTATCGGTAATAAAAACATAACAAAGGCATATTTCAAAAATACAGTGGTGCCTCGCTTAACGAGTGCACCGTATAGCGATGTTTCCGTATAGCGATCCCTTTTTCGGGATCGCTATACGGAAACATACCCGATCTTCGCAATGGGGAAAACCCGCATTGCGAAGATCAGGTATTGCGGCGGCCATTTTGGAGCCGCCGAACAGCTCATCGGCGGTTCCAAAATGGCCGCCGGAAGCCCGGAAATGGCTGCCGGCAGCCGTTTTCACGCCCTGCCCTCGCTTAGCGAAGGCGCGAAAATGGCTGCCGGCACCTGGAATCCTCGCTGAACGGGTAAGTAACAAAGGTATTGGAACGCATTAAACGAAGTTGAATGCGTTTCAATACGTTTCCCCTACCCGCTTAGTGATGATTCCGTATAGCGAGGGTTAATCCGGAACGGATTAACCTCGCTATACGGGGCACCGCTGTAATGTGGCAATGAAATTACTTTATTGTTTAACAAGTAATATTTCTAGTTACTTTCAAATATTAATTAAATGACATTATGACATAAATTTTTCAAGGATGACTCCAGTTTCTTATCAATCTAAGGAAGGCTTTTTAATATCAGATGCAGTTCACATTTACAGGTTGGTCCAACGACAGTGCATGTCCCTAATATTTACAGTGGACCCTCGACTTACAGACGGCTCAACTTACAGACTTTTTGAGTTACAGACTTCTCTGGCCGCAAAATTTAGGTTCGACTTGCAGCCGGAGAATCGACCTACAGACCGAGCAAAAAACCCAAAATGGAACAAAAACGGCCGGTTATGGATTAATCGGTTTTCAGTGCATTGTAGGTCAGTGGAGACTCGACCTACAGACTTTTCGACCTGCAGCCACCGTTCCAATACTGATTAATTCCAAAAGTCGAGGATCCACTGTACGTTTCTCGCCCTGCCTTTATTTTGCCGAGGAAATTTAACCTACTTCAGATAAGCACAAGGAGATAGCTCTCAAATTTCTGGTGCGGTGTCTGGGTTTGTATGTGTCGTTCTGTTATGCCTATATGTGTGCAGAGAAGAAAGAGGCATTTTTGAGAACGTCTTTTTTACAAGCCTGTGCTTGTCCATATGGAAAGACACAGTGTGAAGCCGGGGAAGCCAAAGAGCGAAAGAAAAGTATCCTTGTCCATTGAACTGACCTACTAAAGGGAACATTAATACACCATATGATCACCGTCTTATCCATGTGGAGATTGTGGAGTCATGCACACTTTTGTTTGGCAGCCAGAAAAGGCAGCTTCTGCTGAGAGAAGTTTGTGGGGGGGGGGAGGGAGGGAAAGGGAAAAAGAAGATGATTCAGAAGAGATAACAATAAATTTTTTTACTGCTGGCTGGTGGAGGTGTTTAGGATGTGTTTTCTTTATATCTCCGTCCGCCCCTAATTGACGATGCTTTAAAATTGAATGACTAGCAGTCAAAACGTGTTTGCTTCAAGCTGAGAAGAAAAATGCCGGTGTCTGTGCTTCCAAACTGATTGCGCTTTGTACACAACTGACAGCCGCAGTCACTTTGAGTGACTGATAAGTGGGGAGCGCTGCCACTTATCAAGGGATGTGCGCCGAAAAGAAAAGGACTCTGAGCCATTCAAATGCGTTGGCATGTTCAAAATAACATCTCACATCAGTCAGGCTCACAAGGCACTAGGCAGACATTTCAAAATAAACTTTGTATCCATCTATCTCGCTATCTAGAGGCAAAGATTCAGTTTAACAGACAAATCAGCAGGTACCGCCACAGTATTTCCAGAAAAAAAAAGGAGAACGTCATTATCTCAGCCATAGGTTTATATGCAATTATTAGGATTTCTACAGCTTGTGGGTGGGGGGAGGCAAGGGGAGATGTGTCTGGTCAACACTCCTCCCCTTCAATGAAATTAATTTTTAAACTTCTTCTTTCTAGATAATAAGTAGCCTTAGCTATGTGGGTCAATAGTGATAGAAATGGATGAATCTGTCAAGTTCAGGTTGCTCACTTTCTTATTTTTCAGTCCTTTTTTGTCCCATTTTTGCATCCTGGTGAATTTGGTTATTTTTAATATTTGCATGAAAATTCATTCATATTTCTGCATGGGTTTCTGAAAATATATATGTACCTTTGTGCACCCTGCTCCAAATAGATACCTTTTTACAATATAGTGTTTCATGTGCGCTTTCCTGTAATCAATGCATTTTTGGCACAGTTTCCCCTCAGTATGTGCATTATTAAATATGCATTTTTTTTTTAAATTTTTATATGCCGCCCAAACTACCCAGAGGTCTCTGGGCGGCTTACAATAATTAAAATTCAATACAGCAAATTCAATACAGCAAACTTGCAAAGCTTCAGATATTGACATATAACAGTGTTCTAGTTCCTGCATAGATTTAGGAAGTGTGGGTTTTGTAGGTTTACATTGATATGCACATTGGAGAAATTTCTCCCACATTCTGAGGAAGTTCACATACTTTACTTGGGACACATCCAGTTGAAAGGTTCAGTAAGAAAATAATGGTTGTGGGTCCAAAGGTTGGGAGTTTGATTCTCCATTATGTGTCCTGGAAGAAAAGTCAGCCTGCGTGGCCTTGGGCAAACTGCACAGTCCTAGGATGCCTGCAGAAGAAGGGAATGGTGAACCACTTCTGTGTACTCTCTGCCTGGAAAACTCTGGAAAGGATTGCCATAAGTCAGAAATGACTTGACAGCATGCAATTATTATTAAGAAGATAATAGTAAAAACCTTTGTCGGTGATCCTGGAAAGCCAGTTACTATAGATGGTACTGAGCTAGAGAAAGCAGTTGTCTGATCTAGTATGAGGCTTACCATGTTCTACACCTTGTAGGAAATGAACGGTGGTGATAGCAAGAGCTTTGGGGGGCTCCTGAAACAGGAAGACCCATCGGTCTGGCTGTAATTCTTTCATACTGTGCCACTTCATGAAAAATCACCGCAATCCATATGGAAGCCACATGGCTTAGAACCTAGATATTTGGAGGAGTATCTCTGCTTTGTATACCTACCCAGTCACTAAGATCTGCTGAAGGGGGAGGTTTTCATCATTGTCCTACTACTGAGAACATTATCTTTGTGGAAACATGGAAGAGGCTTTCTTCGCTATAGTGCCCTTTTTGGGGAATGTTCCCTCCTTGGAGGCCCTACTGGCTTTTGACATTATTTTTTATTGCGGTGCCAAAGTCTGACTATTCACCCAATCATTAAGCATCTAGGGGTATCATGAGCTGGTTTTCAGTCTTTCCGTTTGCTGTTGTGTTTGAACAGTTAAAGTGGTTCCCCCCCTCTCTTTTTAAGACCTTGTTTTTAAATGCTTGGACCATTTTCCTCGAGTAGTGGTGAACATTCCAGTGTTCAAGGTATTTAAGAGAAAGTTGGACAACCCTCTGTCAGATCTGCTTTGATTTGGATTCCTCCACTGAGCAGGGGGTTGGACTCGATAGTCTTATAAGATCCTTCCAACTCAATTATTCTGTGCTTCTATGATTCTCCTTTTTTTATCCTTTTAAGATAATTTTATTGATTGTACTTTACCATGAACTCTAGTATTATTGGGCAGGCTAGTAATACTTTAATAAAGAAGCCAACAAAATACAAAGACATAGAATTTGGAAAAACCTAGATATTTCCTGTATAAAGCCAGCACTCTAGTTCTTGTTTCACATTGCTCACATATGGTCCCTGATCCATGCAGACTCTGCAGTAACACCATGTATTCGTGGCTTGTGGTTAATCATAAACGTGACAGCAGTGACCCCGAATCTATTACCTAATTACATCACTGGCCAACTTCTTCTGGAAGTTTGGGGTTGCTAAGATTCTGTAGGGGAACTGTATTCCCCTTAATACAATAATTTCTCCATCATGTAGTGATGATGTGACCAATCCTCTATGACTCACCGCATTGTCACTTTATACTATTTCTGTTTATAAGACCAAAATCAAAAGGTTTGCTAGGACTAATTAAAGTTCCAAATGTCCAAATTTTCAAGTCTTCAAAATTTGGGGAATTCTGCTTGGTCCTGAAGGATTTTGGTTTAATGTTCTTCTCTTGAACCAAACAAGAATATATTACTTCTATCAAATACTGAATATATGACGACTCATAAATGGAACTCAGTTCACATTATGCAATATAGTTTGTTTATTTAGAATGTTTATAGCCCAATCTATATCACAGGATATCAGGGCAGGTTACAGAGCTGTAGAAAACAGTTTTAATACATAAGATATTTAAAGAATTTAAGATTGAACAGGTTAAAATGGATAATTAAAATATTAAACATTACATTTAAACCTATGTAGGTCACAATCTTCAATCCCCAAAACTTTAATAAATAAGTATGTTATGATTGGGCACCGAAATATTATTGATCAGTGCCAACTGAACTTCCAAGAGGAGGGCATTTCACAGTCGGGGTGCTACTGCTGAGAAAACGTTCCTCGTGTCTCCACATAATGAACTGTTCTCAAAGGTGAGATGTGTAGGATGGTCTCCTAAGCAGATCTTAATGAATGGGTAAGTTTATACAGTGGTGCCTTGCTTAACGATTTTAATTGGTTCAAAAAAAATTGTCGCTATGGGAAAACATCACTAAGCGAAATGCGGTTTCCCATTGAAATGCATTGAAAACCGGATAATCCGTTCCAATAGGAACGGATTGCCATCCTTAAGTGAAAATCGCCATAGGAAACATTGCTAAGCGAAACACGGTTCCCCAATTGAAATGCATTGAAACCTATTCAATGCATCTCAATGGGGGGAAAAATTACAACAAATTTAAAAAGAGTCGGAACAAAGTCAAATTAGTTTAACAAAGGGTTTATTAAGTGCACTTATGATTTCAAGCATTCTCAACATTTTAAACATTTTTAAATGTATAAAAAACAGCCAACATGAGGCTGTCAAAACCATCGTTAAGCGAAACAGGGGGGGGCAAACTGTCATCACTATGCGAAGCATGGTCCCAAACATCGCTATGCGAAAATCGCCCATAGGGAACATCGTTAAACGGAGCGCAAGATTGCTCTGAAAAAGCCATCGCTACGCGAATTCGTTGTTAAACGAAGTGCTTGTTAAGCGAGGCACCACTGTATAGGGAGAGGTGCTCCTTCAGATAGACAAGTTCCAAGCCATTTAGAGCTTTGTAAGTCATCATCATCAACACCTTGAACTCAGACTGGAAGCATATGGTGCGAATCCTTCAAAACCAGCATCATGTAGTTCTGGTCAGTAGTTCTCTACCTGGAAGATTAAAGGGTTAAAAAAGGGATGGTGGACATAGACAATGGCTTATACCTTTGCCTTCCAGCTGTTGGTTTGGGTTTTGACCTTTCACTCAAAACTCACTGCTAAAAACAAATGTTCTGGCAGACTGAATCACTGAAAATATATGGGCACCACCTACTGACTCATCAGCACTGTTGACTCCATCATTATGGGTTTCCCCTTTTACATCATTCCTCTAAAGATGGGCAGTGCCCACTATTGCTGTCTTTATGAGACCTAATTGAATTACCAGTTTAGGGAGGTACAATCTCCAGCCTACATGGAGATGGATTGAAAGAATGTGGTGGTGGTAGGTTTCCTTTTCCTGCACGGTGTGTTGGATTTTATTAGGCATAGGGCTGATGTGTCTACCATGCTTTTAAACACATTGCAGTGATAATAGCACTAATGAGTTTTAATGCTGTGGATTTTATGCACGGCAAAAAATGGAGAATGAAACCAGGATCTAAAAAGTGGGTAGTTCTCATTGTTGCTTGAAAAGGATTATCCTTCTCCCCCATGCATCATTTTGAACACAATCGGAGCAATATTTTCTGGCTCAGGTACACAGGTGACCACCCACCTATGAGCTTGAACAGAGGATCATAGAGGCACCTGCTATATACATGAAAGCCTCTTTGTACAAAAATGGGACATAAATATTTGGTCTGAGTGATCACCATCCAGTCATAAAGGAGTGGCAGATGTAGCTTGTAAAACCCTTCCATATGTAGACATGGGGTATAAAGAATACTCACTGAATTCTTTGTTCTCTCTTGTGTCTTGATGAGACACCTCATTGAGGAATGTTCACACTGAACAAGGTTCCTTGCATCTGAGGACAAGATAGGGAGTTCTACTTTCCCTCAACAATGTTTGGCTTGTGCAAACTCTTTGTACACAACCAGTGTAATTTCCCTTTGAAAAACAAAGCACATGTACACCCACAGAAAGTGCAGAACAAGGACAATGAAAAGAGACACAAGCATGCAGCAATAGTCATTTTCCACAGTTGTAATGATTGTGTGAAATTGTTATTTTCATCGTACTATTAATTTTGCAAAATTTTGCTGAATTTGCTGCCAAAACCTTCCTTGTTTTCATGTGCAACCTGATGAGGATAAGCAATGGTTTATGTCTCTTGCTGAGATGCAGTCATGGGATTGTGAAAAGCAATTCCACCCCATTTTTAGAAGAGGGCTTTAAGCATGGCAGCATTTTCCACCCTTCGACCTAAGATTCCTTGGCTTATGAAGCTTACTATGCAACGTATCTCATTCTTGTAAGTCCCCCCCCCAATATAAAAACTCCATTCCCCCTCCCTCATGCTTATTTCCTCAAAGCCAACAATAATGTATTCCTGGGTAATTCCTTTGAAATCAATAGAAATACTCTAGAGCAAGTGAGACGTGGATTGCACCTCAGGGGGAGAAGGAAACTGACCGCCCTGGTTTCCATTGTTGGTTGCAGGTTTTTCTTCTCTGCCTATTGTCTGGGTCTCTCTTTGTTGTGCATGGCAGGTGTTTCTTTCACTCCACCAAAGCTGGCAACACAAGGGTTTCCTTTGTGGTGATTCCTTGGAGACTTTTGATTAAACTCTCCTTTGTGGTAATGATGCCAAGTTGCACATGGAATTTGTGCATATACAAATGCCTTCAGTTTCTTCATTCATGCTCATTGCTCAAGTCTCTCTTTCTCTCTTCCCTGTATTATCTTTGTCCCTCGCTAGCGAAAGCTGAAAGTAGGCCACATTCTGGCCACAAGTCCCTTTTTCCTCTTAACTGTTCTTGAGCTTTTCGCTCTTGTTTTCAAAAGCTCGTTTCTAAAATAAACCTTGAAACGAACAAATAAAAAGCAATCTTTTGAAGGGGGAGGGCTGCGGATGAATATTAAAGAACAATGCTTTGCATTCAGAAGGAGCTAGGTGTAACCCCCAGCATTTCCAGAAGAGGCCGGGAAAGATCAGAGCGCTACTGAACTAGACGGATCAGTGATCAAACTTGGAATAAGGCAGTTTTCTATAGTTCCAATGCCTGCCCTAAACCCTTCAAGCTAAGAGGGTGCAAGAATAGTTACTGAGAATATACATCAAATATGCATTGCAAGGTTCTGACAGAAAGACAGACATTTTTGTCATTTTCCTCATCAGTTTTAAAAGGATGCTACATAATTGACAAATTTTGGCAAATAGCTGTGGTAGATTAACTCTATTCAGGTATTTCTGAACCTGGTGTTATGAACATGTTAAGCTGTCATGCCTAGTCCCATCTCTTCCAAAATTGTGTTCCTCACACTTTCAGCATGCCATCAAATTTGTTTCTTGCTTGATGCCAGACCACCACATTAGGAGGAACCATTACTCTTTAGACTGAGAGCCGAACGTGTGAAGGATGCAACGATGGCAGGGCTGAGATTTGGCCCCTAAGCATGTTCACAGTGCTAGTAATGGCTGAAAGCTTTAATGAGACTTGAAGAGGGGTAAGGAGAAAGATAGAAGTGTTCACTGGTTTGAGCATTGTCCTAGATGGGCTTTGCTTTCCATGATGTCATCATGTCACTATGTGGTCACTGATGATCTAAGACGACACAAGGGACTTGCCCATGAATGGTAGCTCTCATTTTAAGTTGGCTTCATTTTCCCCAAATGAGATTAGCACATAACATACGATGATGAGTGGTTACATAGTGTTGTCATGACATCCCACGCACTAGACGATCCCTGGTTAGCTAGAATCACCATGGGACGAAGAGAGGAAGTTTAGTCAGGAAAATCATGGCATCATAGATGAGACCGGGTGTGTTTTGGGTGGTATGGCCATAGGCTGGCATCATAGAGCTAGGAGAAGAGAGTGTAGGAGGAAACAAACAGGACTGAAATGATGTCGAGTATTCCAACATTTCAGCAGTTCATGGCAGAAAACGTCAATGGCATGAAAAACAATTTAAGAGTATACAGTATTTAGATGTAGCTGAGGAGACAAAAGAAGGCCGGCCAAGAAACCTATTTTACATTTAGCAGAGAAGTTAGGAAGTGGATTTAGCACCTGGCAGGATAGATTAAAGAGTGGAAAATGGGAGTAAATGAGCAGATTGACAGCTGGGTTCTGCTTGAGCTAAGTTGTGTCTGCTGTTGTTGTGTTCTCAGTTTGATCGAGCTAAGCTATGGCCGCTCAGGTTTTGCTCCCAAGATTTTGAGGACTTCTGCTTCACCTGCTCCCTTCTGACTAGCAATTATCATGGAAATATTCATAAACTGCATCAGTCTGTACAGGCTGGTTCATGTGATGCTCTGCATGGGGCAGGGAGGTGCAGAGGAACTGAGAGGATAGAAAAGTACTCAGTCTGCATGTGTCAACCAGCCTTTGTATCAACGGCAGGAGATATTCCTCTACTCTATCATTTTAAGAAGCCAGAGGATTTCTCCCACTACCCTCTTTCTGTGTCTCCAAGGCTCATCCACTCTCCTTCTTCTTTGCTGTACCTCCCACCGTGACATTATTGGCACCCCATGCGGTGCAGGGGATTTGCGTTCTTAGGCAAAGAAGCGGAGGTCGAGCCTGGTGGAGACCAAAAAACTCATCAAGCCTGTGCACAGATTTGGCTAGACAGACAGGGAAGTGACATGAGTGACACCCAAAGCCCACCGGCCCTGAAAATCAGCTTCACAGCTTTGTGCTGCTTCGAGACGGGTTTGGGTTGTGTGTGTTTTTTCTTCAAAGCATTTGAATGATTATTTTTTTCTTCATGTTGGGGCTCTCCGTGGAAGTGTCAAAACTGGGGAAGGATAAATGCCTGGTTGCAGTAAAACGAGAAAAGAAAATGCTCTGAAATGATCTGTCAGGCTCCATGTTTTCTGAGCTTTTGCATTAGCAGGGGACAGAGTCACGGTGTGTTGACATGTGTTAATGTGCAGTGACATAATACCTGGAAAATAGAGACAGCAAAGAGGCACAACTTTATCTGAGTTTTTCATAGGAAGAGGAGGGATTTAACTTTACTTGTTAAAAATGTTGGATTATTTTGTGTGTGTGTGTGTGTGTGTGTGTGTGTGTGTGTGTATGTGTGTGTGTGTGTGTGTGTGTGTGTCTATATAGCCACATTTTAACAAGTAAAGTTAAAATAAATACCATTTTCCCAAAAATAAGCCTTAACTTGAAAATAAGCCCTAGTATGATTATTCAGGATGCTCGTAATATAAGCCATATCCCAAAAATAAGCCCCAGTTAAGTGAAACCCCATCCTCCACCCTTGTGAAGCAACTAGAAGAATGTGACATGACTGTATTTGAATAAATGTAGATTGTTGTACATGAAAATAAAATGACACATCCCCTGAAAATAAGCCCTAATGCATTGTTGGAGTAAAAATTAATATAAGACCCTGTCTTATTTTCAGAGAAAAGGGGTAATTACAAGTAATAATTATAAGTACTTGATTACATGTCATCAGTTTCATTTACCTATGTTTGAATGAGATAAACCTACTGTGATCTACTTCAGGTGTTGTGAAAAGTACACCTTACAATACTGAGCTTATGCACCCAGATCCTTCCTCAGCCCCTGATTAAAATAAATAAATAAATAAAGGTTGTTGGCAAGTTTGGCCCTTATCTTACAATTTCCGAAGGCAAGCGAAATGCTCATATGAAGGACACATTCTTGAACTGCTTATTTGGCTTCACTCAGATTATGGACGGAAGCTTCAGTTATACAGATTCCCCACAATGCACCAGTCCCTTCATTTTACATATCTCGGTGTGGCTGAAGAAACTTAATCTTTTTATTCTCCTAAACTGTCACTTAAATTGTAGGAAAATTCAATCCCCACTTCTCCCCACCCACCCACCACTTATGGATTTACAGTTCAGCTCTCAACTTGAATCTCTTTGCCCCGTGCTCTCCCTCAGCTTGTGTACTAGCCTGGCTTCTCATAACTGATAACCTTACGTAAACCCTCTCATCCTGCAAAACAGCACAGGGCTGATTATAAAAATTATGCAGTTTACTATGAGCAGCTGGCTGGATAGCTTACTGGTTTAGATTTCAGGCTATGGAGCCAAGGATTGGGAGTTTGATTCCCTACTGTGCTTCCTATAAAGTAGAGCCAGCCTGGGTGGCCTTGGGCAAGCTGCACAGTCCCAGGGCTACCACCAGAAGAAGGGAATGGTCAACCACTTCTGAGTATTCTCTACCTCAATAACCCATGAAAAGGGTCTCCATAAATCAGAATAGACTTCATGGCACATGATGATGATGAACATATTACTATGAGCAGCAACAGGGAAGGCTGTCAAATGAGACTAGAGAGGGTGATACGTCTTCACAAGCTACCTGTGAGTACCATTATGCACAGGTAAGCTCATTGCTGGCCTTCTGAAAGTTCGCCCTCCCATCAGGCAGAATGAGGCGGTCATTTAAGGCGGTCAGTTACATGCCACCGGATAAAGAGAACATGCAGTCATCAGAAAGGAAGGCAGAAGTTGTATGTGCTAATTTAGTCTAGAGGAGCCTCAACTGGGATGACTTTGTGAGTCAGGCAGATGATATTAAGGAAAGACACTCTGACAAGTAACACGGTCACAAACCATGGAGGGCTTTGTATGTGAGTGTCAGGATCTTGAACCTGAATCCGGATGCCACAGGCAACCACAGGAGGTGAGCCAGAACTGGAGTGATGTGGACAGAGCACACACCACCAGTCTGGATGCCATATTCTAGACCTGCTGAAGTCTCTGGATCAGGTTCAAGGGGAGCCCCATGTAGAGAGAATTACAGCAGTCGATCGGGGGGGATGAGCAGGGCCAGCACCAAAGCCCTGAGGGAGTCCTTGTCTAGGTAGGGGCAAAGTTGAGCAATAAACCAGCCTAAACTGGTTGAAGGGTGATCTGGACACGGCTGCAATCTGGGACCCCCAAGAAGAAAGCCCAAATTACTCACTTGATCCCTAAACTGGAGGGGAATGTCATCCAGCCTAGCATCATCTCCCCTAGCCTATTGGAGGTTCCTCCTAGGAACACATCTCTGTTTTATCCGGGTCCAATTTGGGTCTGTTAGCCCTGGTCCATTCTAGTACCGCAACCAGGCAACATGCAAGTGTCCGGACGGCATCCACTGCAGAGGTGGCACCAGAGAGATAACGTTGTGTGTCATCAGCATACTGATGACACCTCCCTCCAAATCCCTTGATTTATTTATTTACCTATTTTGTTTTATTAGACCTCTACCCCTCCCATCTAGACCAAAGGTCTACTCTAGGTGGTTTACAAATTTAAAAACAGGAAAACCAACAAACATATGCTATAAATCCAAGATGGCAAAAATGTCAGAATTAAGATACGGCAGGAGGGAAAGCCTGCCCCTGATAACCTCCCCCCCAATGGCTTAACTTTGATGTTAAACACCATCAGGGATGGTGCCAATCCCTCAGAAACCCCATACCGTAGGGTCCAAGGTGCTGACACCCCACTCCCCTAGCTGAACTCTCTGGACACGGTCCTCGAGAAAGGATTGGAGCCAGCTCAATGCTAGGCCCCCAATCCCAATCTTAGAGAGCCTGTCCAGGAGGACACCATGGTCGATGGTATCAAAAGCCACTGAGAGATCTATGGGTACCAATAGGGTGCATCTGCCCCTGTCAGCCTCCCTTAAAAGGTCATCCTGCAGCACAACCAGTGTTGTCTCAGTACCACATTGCAGCCTGAATCCACTCTGGAAAGGGCCAAGGCAATTCTGCTTCTCCAGGTATGATTGCATCTGATTTGCCACCACCCTCTCGATCCCCTTACCCAAGAATGGTATGTTAGGAATCAGATGGAAATTGTTAAGGTTGTCCAACACTAACTGGGGGTGCTTGATGATAGGTCAGATGATGGTCTTTTAAATGGGAAGAAAGCAGTCCCTCCCTCGGTGGTGAATTAATAATATTCACCATCCAATCAATCATAGGCCCCTTCGTGACTCTGATCAGCCAGTCTGGGCAAGGGTCCATCTAGGCAGTGATGGGCCTACAGCTAGCTATCACCCTGGAGGCTTCCTTCTTTAATCCAGGGTCAAACTGAACCAACTGGTCAATGGGGAGATGGGGCAGCAGTGGTCACCCCCGAATCAGCTAGGCTGCTGGCGGAGTCAACGAATGGCCTTGATTTTTGCTCTAAAAAAGGCTGCAAACTGATTACTAGTGAGCTCAAAACGAGGCCTGTTAAGAAGGATGCAAACAAAATTATATGCATGTTTCATGTACAGATTTTGGGGGACGCGAAATTTCCAGCAGTCACAATATGAATCATATGTGGTCTAAAACATTTTTGTGGTTTGGTAAATGAGAAATTGGACAAAATCAAAGTTCAGAAATTCACCCATCCCAATAGGCAATCCTGGGCTATCTGACAAAGAGCCAGAGCTGCAACAAAGCAGTTACTGTGATACAAGTGGTGCCTCACATTACGATGTTAATTCGTTCCAGCGAAATCACTGTAGAACGAAAACGTAATGTGAAAATAAAAAGCCCATTGAAACGCATTGAAACCCCTTCAGTGCGTTCCAGTGGGCTGGAAACTCACCGTCCAGTGAAGGTTCTCCATAGGGCAGCCATTTTCAGTGGCTGTCTTGCAAGGAATCCGTCCCAGAAAACAGTGGGGAGCCATTTTATTTACCCGGCGGTCATTTTGAAACCGCCGATCACCTAGAGGAATATCATCGTTTTGCAAAGAATTGGTTCCCGAAGCAGGGAACCGATCATCGCAAAGCGAAAAAAACCCATTCAGACCATCGTTTTGCGATCGCAATTGCGATTGCAAAAAGATCGTCGTAATGCGGTTTCGTCTTAATGCAGGGCAATTGTAAAGCGAGCCACCACTGTAATTGTATTTCCTAAATAATTTTTATAAATGCCTGGTTCATTGGTGCTATTTTACTCAAACTGTAATTCCAGCATCGTCTATGTGTTGTCAAATATCATCACTATTCATATATATTCTTCTCTTATGAAGATTTTTATATTATTCTTTATTTTGGGGGTCCCCCCCCCATGTGTGCTATCATTCTGGTACGGCTTCACTGCTAAAAACTTGCAGAACTGTGATGGTGTGTTTGTTCTGTCTGATCTTTCTGCATCTCTCACGTAGTAGGTGTTTGTTATAATGCTTCAAGAAAGAAGAACCTGGAAGTGATAAAAAAAATCATACATAGTTGGCATGGCACCTCACCAGTCAATTGGCTGCCAACACTCGTGATTTTCTGGTGGTTTCACATGCAAATCTCAAGCTAATGGGCTGTTATTCTTAAAATCTCCTGCTGGTGAAATAATGAAAATTGCTTTTTGAAGTATAACTTCTGTGTTCCATTGTTGTAAAGGGGATGTGGGGGAGAGCTGGAAGCTATTTCCAGACTCTACTGAAAGATAATAATAATTGGGTTTCCCTCAAGTGCATGTTAACCTGTGGCAACCCTTTTCGAGGTAGAGTACTCAGAAGTGGTTTACCATTCCCTTCTTCTGGGACTGGCCAGCTTGCCCAAGGGTACAATGACCATCTTTTTCTAGGATGCGCAGAAGGGAATTGAACTCCCAACTTCTGGTTCGACAGCCAGATTCCTAAATCATTGAGCTATCCAGCCAGCAACTGAAATCTAAATTTGTTACTTGTATTCAAAGCTGCTATTAGCCCAACGAGCTGTGGACCCTCACCCCAAGAAGATGAATGCAAATACATATGCACATAACATCATGCACAGTTTTCAAAGCAATGAGAAATAAGTAGATGCTGGTTCCTGTTTTGCTTTTGCACCTTGTTTGCAAAACCCCTGAAGACCATCCGCGGATGCTAATTTAAGAACACCGGCAGCAGATAGATAAACAGAAAGCTAGCTAGACAGAGACAGACCGCTAGACAGAATGGTCAGTCTTCATTATTCAAGCCAGTCTCACTAAATGTTGCTTCCCTGACTCATGGATAATAGACACCAAAGGCTGGCAGTACTGAGCAAGAGTATTGGCATCAAAATAATTTACAGCCTGTGGAATTACATCATCAGATAATTTGGCTTAATCTGTGTGACAGGAACAGAAAGTAAACAACCAGCAAAAACAAACCTTGACAAGAGGAAGATTCCACATTCTGTTGTCACGTATAACGCCACTATAAATTTATTCAGCATGTCTTCTGTTCTTTTCAGTTTCCTTTTGTTGTTCTTCTTGCTTTAACTTCTGTGCCTTAAATGTTTTAGATACTTAAATGTTTACATTGCAGTCTTATGGCTGAAATAAGCAATAGGGAGTCACAACTAGAGTGGGACCATTGAATCAATAGGGATTTGGTGAGTCATCTCCTCTGTTGATTCAAGTGGGTCTAGTCTAGTTGTGACTTATTTCATGTAGTAAGTCACAACTAGACTAGATCCATTCACTCCATGGAATTGTGAAGGAGCTGACTGACCACATCCTCATTCATTCAATAGGCCTACTCTAGGATGACTTGCTATGCTAAACAACAGTATTTCAGTCAAGGGATGGTTGGTTACTCAGGAGTCAGTCCTGCTGTATACAGTTAAATCTAGAGATAGGGATATTCGTATACAAATACGAATATCCCCACACAGGTGGCGACAATGAGGGTCCAGCCCCATGGGGCCGGACGGTCCACTCATCGATCCACTGTTGCCATGGGCGCCACAATCCTTCCAATGACTCCGGAGCTCATGATTGGCTCGCCACTCCAGGGAGGAGGTAGGACAACAAGCCTCCCTGCCAGGTCGAAGAGTGGCTCACCAATCATGAGCTCTGGAGTCATTGGAAGGATCACGGCACCCCCAGCAGCAGCGGATTGGTGAGTGGCCTTTCTGTCCTCATGGGGCTGGACCCTCGCTATCGCCACCTGTGCGGGGATATTCATATTCATATATGAATACCCCATCTCTAGTTAAATTCTTAAGCAATGTTCAGCAAAACATCAGTATATACCATAATATATGGTATATACTGAAGTATATTCGGAGTTCCGTGTCTAGTCACGCTGGCCATGTGACCACAGAGGATTGTCTGCGGACAAAAACTAGCTCTCTGGGTTGGAAACGGAGATGAGCACCGGCCCCTAGAGTTGGACATGACTGGACAAAATTGTTAAGGGGAACCTTTGCCTTTAACCTAGGTAAAGGTAAAGGTTCCCCTTGACAATTTTTGTCCAGTCATGTTTGACTCTAGGGGGCGGTGCTTATCCCTGTTTCCAAGCCATAGAGCCAGCGTTTTTGCCCAAAGACAATCTTCCGTGGTCACATGGCCAGTGCGAGTTAGACACGGAACGCTGTTACCTTCCCACCGAGGTGGTCCCTATTTATCTATTCGCATTTTGCATGCTTTCGAACCGCTAGGTTGGCGGGAGCTGGGACAAGCAACGGGCGCTCACTCCGTCACATGGATTCGATCTTACGACTGCTGGTCTTCTGACCCTGCAGCATAGGCTTCTGCGGTTTAGCCCGCAGCACCACCACGTCCCCACCTTTAACTTACTAAGTATATTATAGAGTTCTCAATTTGTGTTTGTGTAAATGCATCCCTTTAAAAAGGGTACCTTGTGGGACTGTCCATTTAGCCATGAACAGAAGCATTGTCTTACATGTAAACAAGGGAGCTAAAGTTATTCCGTTCTCAGCTAGGAGTAACAAATGCTGTGCTTACACTGCTAGTCTGTTTACCACAGAGAGGTAGACATTGCTACTCTATACATGTTAGGGCGATTGTCTGAACAGATGTCTGAACTCTGCATGTGTAGGTCTGTCAAACTGTCTTTGGAGGAGAGAAGGACAGGCTTCCCAGTTTTGCTTACGGAGGGCAAACAGGTTATTCGTCACAGACCCAGGTCCCAAAAGCACCATGAACCTTCTTATATATCTCCTTTTTGGGAAATGATGGTAAGTTGAGCAATAGCTAGAAAAGTGGACAAGCTTTTTCAGGTGTCTGTGTAGGCCAGCTGGTTACTCCCATTGTCCCCTTGGTCAATTGTGTCCGACTTTTCATGACCCCATGGACCAGAGAACGCCAGGCCCTCCTATCTTCCACTGCCTCCCAGAGTTGGGTCAAATTCATGTTGGTCACTTCAATGACCCTGTCCAACCATCTCGCCCTCTGTCGTCCCCTTCTCCTCTTGCCTTGACACTTTCCCAACATCAGGGTCCTTTCCAGGGAGTCTTCTCTTCTCATGAGATGGCCAAAGTATTGGAGCCTCAGCTTCAGGATCTGTCCTTCCAATGAGCACTCAGGGTTGCTTTCCTTCAAAATTGATAGGTTTATTTTATTTTTTATTTTATTTATTTGATTTTTACCCCGCCCCTCTAGACCATGTCTACTCGGGGCGGTTTGTTCTCCTTGCAGTCCAGGGGACTCTCAAGAGTCTCCTCCAGCACCACAATTCAAAAGCATCAAATCTTCGGCCAGATTCATGAGCGTATAGCTACTGTTGGCTAGCAGCTGTGCCTTCCAGTTGTTCCTATGACTTATTACACTTGTTCTAAAAGAAATCATTGTTGTTTCTTGCTCCGGTGATGATTGGGGCGGGGATCTTTTGTGTTGCTCAGTGCATTGCTGTTTACTTTTTTGCTCCTTCCCATTGCTCTTTTTTAAAAAGAAAAAAGAAAGCCTGAAAATTTATCAGAGGCCAACATTAAACCTGAAAACCTGAAGCATGTGTCTAACAATGTCTAAAATGACCTTTAAAATTACTTTTAAAAATAGATAGACGTTATTGCTCAGTGTACCAATAAGGCTCTTTCCTTTCTATTCACTATATTACTTTTGAAATGTAACTTTAAAAAAAAAACAGGGAGCAGTGAGGTGCTATATAACTTGGAACTTGTTGGTTCCGAGTGCTGCTGTAGCACAGTAACCCTGGTTTGGATCAGGAGCCCAGCATGTACAGTAGGGGAATTCACATGCTAGAAGTTTCTTGACAGGCAATCTGAAAGATGTGAACAGCCCATTTTGTTAGGAACAAATAATTTTCCAAATATTTTCATATCCCTGTTTCTGATGGATCAGGTGGTTTCTCCTTGGAAGTTAAATTCTTTCTTGTCTCCATTTTGTGTGCATGAATTGGAAACTGCATTTGTTTTCTTCCTGCGCACAAGATAATGAGTTGTTTTTTGGGGGGCAATTCTGAGAGAGTTAGTTTCATCATCATCATCTTAGAACTGCAGAGCTGGAAGGGATCCTGTGGATCATTGAGTGTGCGACAATAGCTGAAATCTTGTTGCTTAGCATATCAAATTACACTAGAGGAGGCCTGTTGAATCCCCGATGATTTGGTGAGCCAACTCCTCCATATGTTCCACTAATTCAAATGGGCCTACTCTAACCGTGATTTACTTTGGCATAGTAAGCTGCAGTTAGAATAAGCCCATTTGAATCAATGGAATTTATGGAGATGTTGACTCACCAAATTCACATTTATTCAGTGGGTGTATCCTAGTGTGATTTACTATGTTAAGCAGTATGATTTTGGCTGATAATGCAAGTACCATAAATTGTACAAAACTGTGTTAGCTAATCAGTGGTCCTCAACCTTGGGCCTCCAGATGTTCTTGGACTGCAACTCCCAGAAGCCTTCACCACCACCTCTGCTGGCCAGGATTTCTGGGAGTTGAAGTCCAAGAACATCTGGAGACCCAAGGTTGAGGACCACTGAGCTAATGGTTTGTTACATGGACTTTTAAGAATCAGAACCAATGAATGGGTTGGATGGGTTAGGTGGCTGGATCAGTCAGCAAGTCTTTCTGTACTCTTCCCTCTGTGTCTGTGCTTAAGTGCTATCTCTCTCTCTGTCTCTGTGTGTGTGTGTGTGTGTGTGTGTGTGTGTGTGTGTGTGTGTGTGTGCGTGTGCGCGCACGGGCACACACATGCGTAAATTGTAGAATTAAACAAGAAGGTCTTATTTTGCTCTGACCCTTAAGGTGAGACCAACTCTTTAGACCTGAAAATTCCTTGACAAGGTGATGGGTTTGTAATAGCCAAAATCTGCAAGAAGAAGAAATTTGGCAAATATTGTTTAAATCCCTGGCCTTTCTCCTCAGGAAAAAGATTGGAGGGATTTTATGGGAAACAAACACACAATAATGATGATGATAACTTGATAGGCAAACATTCTCAGGAAGAGTATGAACTGGCCAACCTCTTCTGTTCTAGTTTCTCAAACAAAGCTTGTGAATTGAATGTTTTCTCCCTCTCCCCCCTATGAAACACAAGTTTCTTTCTTGGCAAAGAGGTGTTTTTCCTCTTTTTTATTTAGTGTGTATAGATGTCTCCCTCCTTTCCACGGAAGCATGCTTTTGAAGTCGTCTGTTCAATTCATTATCTCCTGCCCTTAGCTCACCTTGACCATTGTTCTGCTTTCATTCAGCGCTGGCTGCCTTAAGCCCCGCTAAATGTCAGCAGGAGACCTGCCCACACTGTTGATCCAGATTGATCTGTTCCTGCGTTGAGCGCCTCATACACTGAGTTGCTTTCTGTTGTGTTCCAGAAACGGACTTACCTGCTTTCATGAAAGGGGGAAACCAGAGGAAGGGGGAATGAGAAAGAAACTCAATATGTCACTTATGTAAGCACAGTGTGTCCTTAACAAATCTAAACAGATGTGTCAAAGTAATGCCCATTTTTTCCCTCCTTGTTTTATTTCTCCCATTTGATAGAAGGATGGGTAGGAGTCAGATAAAGTTAAAGCACATGCTTACCTAGAGAACAGCCACTTACAATGTTTTTTTGTACAAGGGGGAATCCATGCATGATGACTATGGCAGACACTGCTGGCCAGTTTGTTTTCTTAATTATGGTTAGTTTGTTTTCGTTGGGTGATATCTTGTTCCCTCAGTGCAAAGCTGAAAGGAAATTGCATAAGAGTCCTTTTGGCTTCAGCAGACTCCGCGTCACACTCACTGTAAGATTGGGCATGCAACTGGTTATGCAGTTCCATGTACTCCCACATTTAGGTGACAGGATACTGGGCTCGGTTTCCTATGTTGTGTATAACAGTTTCACATACTTTGAACGAAATCTTGGGACAATTCATTCTCAGAGATTTGGTGCATTTTATGTGGTTCAGCAAATTCATTTGTGAAAAATTCACAGTTGTTGGGGGTTTGCACGAAACGTCATATTTTACATTTTAAAAAGCATGTGTCTTGTGAAACAAACTTGTATTTTGTACAAAAAAAAAACCTGGGTAGGAAACTTGTGATTGTGTTTAAAACCTGTATTCTTCTCTCTCTCTTTTTTTAATCCAATTATATTTAAATGGAAGATACCGGTTTTATTGAAAAACACAGTTTTTTTGCACAAGTGGTTTGGTTTGGTTTGACAGGGTCTTTGCAGGTGAAAAGAAATGCTGATCTTGAGAGAAGCATAAGATACAGGATCTGTATTTCATCATCTTTGCTCATAGCTTTATCTATCTATCTATCTATCTATCTATCTGTCTGTCTGTCTGTCTATCTATCTATCTATCTATCTATCTATCTATCTATCTATCTATCTATCTATCTATCTATCTATCTATCTATCTATCTATCTATCTGTCTGTCTGTCCGTCCGTCCGTCCGTCCGTCCGTCCGTCCGTCCGTCCGTCCGTCCGTCCGTCCGTCCGTCCGTCCGTCCGTCCGTCCGTCCGTCCGTCCGTCCGTCCGTCCGTCCGTCTGTCTATCTATCTATCTATCTATCTATCTATCTATCTATCTATCTATCTATCTATCTATCTATCTATCTATCTATCTATCTATCTATCTATCTATCTGTGCATGGCCCTATGTATCCCTGGGTCCTCTCACAATGACTTTTCACAAGTTATTTGGGAGAATCTATGCCGCCATAGTTCTGTGTGACTGGACATGCCATTTATTCGTACAGGCATGATCACACTCTCTGTTTTATAGTTATCATATGTTTTGGATTGCCAAATAGCATTTACTTTTATTTCCCCCCCCCACCCTTAAGGCTCAAGATTGCAACTGCCACTATGAGTTAATTACACACCTATCTGAAAATAAGCTGTTGAGAGGCAATAAAATAAAATACATGTCATGTTTTTAGAAAGCTGGAGAGGTTTTGCAGAGGTGAATTAGGACGACTACAGTATGAGCATATATCCATAGTGCAGTCAGCTTGTGTTTTGGACTCCTTGCCACATGATCTGCTGCAAGCTGTTTTTCCGTGACCCCATGACACAGAGGCAATAACAAATCCACCTCACCCTTTTTCATGCCCAAGCTGGACCTGTTTGGTCTAGTGGCAAAGCTACTGTTTCCTGGAAGTGGCTGCAGGGATTCCTGAAGGGTCAGAAAAGTTACCCAGCAAGGTGACCCATTCCAAGACAATCGAATATGATCATGGGTTGCTGTCTGATTATACCCTCAGTTTATTGCTGTGATCCAACAAGCGTGACCGATAAGCAGAAACAAATTTTCCATCCTGGCCTTTCCTGTTGTGCCCCATCTTTTCTGTCTACTCAATATGTGATCGCTGCTGGTCATTTAGAAATTGGCAGAGAGTAGAACCTTGATATGGAAGTTCTACAAAACCTCATTAGGTTCTCTACAGTGTGTTCCTTGTACAAAAAGAAGTACGCTTGACTAGCGATAGGTGGATCTGTCTGTTTGAAGTCCATGGCATTTTCGCATCAGTTCACTTATATGTTTGTTCCATCTAAGGATGGCTAACAATTTCACTTCAATTTATTTGTAATTACAATTTACCAAAATTTGCACCATTCAGATTCATGAGAAAGCAGACCTGACAGATAAATCCCTTCAAAAATTAGTTTAGTTTCAGGCCCATTTTCTATTTCTTTTCAGTTGTTTTCCTAAGGTAAGCTGATCCTGTTTCTACATTAAGCTAAGTAATTGCTGAAATCATGTTGTGCAGCTCTGCCTGCACAGTGGGAACATCAGTAAAAGAGTACTGTTAATTAAAAGGTTCCTTTGCTGTTCCGGTGTCTGCATGACTTGTACACAATGCGATGGAGTCACATTCACTCCAAAATTCCAAAAAGGAATGCTTTCATCATCAGACCTCCACCCAACAGGATTTTGGTCAAGTTTATTTTAAATCTGCATGAAAATGATAGTAGAAATAGGTAAAGGTTCCCCTTGACAATTTGTCCAGTCGTGTCCGACTCTAGGGGGTGGTGCTCATCTCCGTTTCCAACCCATAGAGCTAGCGTTTATCCGCAGACAATCGTCCGTGGTCACATGGCCAGCACGACTGGACACGGAACGCCGTTTACCTTCTCACCGAGGTGGTACCTATTTATCGACTCGCATTTTTGCATTTTGCATGCTTTCGAACTGCTAGGTTGGCGGGAGCTGGGACAAGCGACAGGGGCTCACTCCATCATGTGGATTTGATCTTATGACTGCAGGTCTTCTGACCTTGCAGCACAGAGGCTTCAGTGGTTTACCTCACAGGGATTTTTTCTTAAAATATATATTTCTAAGTGTATTTTCTCTCAAATTACAAAATACAAAAAAAAAAAAAATCTAAAATGATTTAATTTTGAGCCTAGAATTGTGGTTTCTAGGAACAACTACTCCCACTAAAGCATCTATCAAAAGGCGAGGTTTTAGCCCTTCATCAGGTTAAGCATGACACAACTTGGGATGAGAACAGGGAATTGTTTCTCCTTTCACTCCAGAATTGTCATGCCGATCAGAAGAAAGCATTCTGAAGGTGCTGGACTCACTGATCCTTCCAGCTGTACAGTTCTAAAAATGACAGTGATGATTGTTTTAAAAGTCTGATACTACCCAACTCTGATTTCTTGTTTTGGTTATGGACTGCACAGTTACGTTTCTTTTAAAAATCATGTCACGATTCTCATCTACTAAACAGTACAAGTAGGAAAATGGGAAATAGGTCTGGAGTGTGTTTATTTGTTTTGGAAGCAATGCTGTAATCAACATCACATTTAGTTTTTCCTGTCCCATCCCCCAGCAGCAAATGTTGTTGAAACTAAAGAACAAAACATTGCTTAGTAAAGTTTGGCACCCAAAATGATTCATAGTCATGTTCACTTCTGCCATTTTATCTTAAGCTGGTTGAGGATTTGTTTGTTGGTTTTGAAACGCAAACAACCAAACCCTTTAATTTTAATTCTCTCTGTGTCTCAGGGTAGTATTAATAGCATGCTCCGTCTCCTGACAGACTCCTGCTTAGACCCCTCTGGATGCTTAATTACTCAATGAGATTTAGATTTAAACCAAATGGGATGAGATAACAGTTTAGCTCTGTCCTCGTGATCAAAGCAAAGCTTAGCAGTTCAAAATATAGATATAGGTGAAGGTTTATCAGCGTCTTGACATGACAAATTTGTGAAGAGATGCCCTTGGATGACAATTTGAAGTCATCCTTTTTCATAGGAGGTTGAGTTGAAGGACCATAGAGTTGCACCTCCCCACCTGACCTGCATCAGTAAAAGCAATGATCAGATAGTAGTGATTTGTGTTCCATAATCTCTGGCTAAGATCACTCTTAAAGAAAGGCACCAACCTCAGCTGAACTCCTCGTCTTCCATATCAACACTTCACTATTTCCCACAATCTTTATTACTATGGCAACAACCATCTCATGCAACTTCCTCAAATGCACATATGCATGGTCTGTGTGAGCCACCATCTCACCCTTTGAGCATTAACTGCAAGGGAAACCTCTCTTCATATTTTGTGATAGCTTTCCCACCATGGTTTCGCATTACCAAAACTACGGCGCCATGCAGAAAATGAAAATTCAGGATCAGGCAATAGCTTTGTTTTCTCGTGCAAGTGTACAGACAAGCTAAGCCTTTGCAGTTTGTCTGTACATGTCCAATTCTATATATCTTCTTCGGGGAGTACATAATTTGGGGAGAAGGTAAAAATCCACATGTCCAAAAAAAAAACAGCCCCAAAAGCAAAAGCCACCAAGCCCGATGTAATGGCCATTGTTCTTGAATGAAGATTGCTTGCTAAGCAAGATAGAGATGGCTGATAGTGCAGAAAATAAAATTGTCAAGGTATCAGTTTGCAGCCTCTCCTCCCTCTGTTGGGCAAAAGTAGGGGGACCTTGAGTCATGTGTGTCTTCCAGAAGGTCCACTATGGCCTCCAACCCTCAAGGGCTCTTCGGGTTTTTGTTTACATTTTGGGGTACATTTTCCCCCCGGTTTCTTCTGGTGTAGTCGGAAGAGATATGTGGGCCTTCAGATCCAGGGATTCAAAAAATCATTCCTGGATCTGAAAAAAGTAACAATCATCCCCAATCTTGCAAACCTTCCGCTGCCTCACATTGGCTGCACTGTCCACATGCTATTGATGAGCAAATTGCTCCAGTTCCTCAAGCCCAATCTCATGCTAAATCAGGAGTAGGAAATCATAACAAATCCAATGTTTCAGGTTTGCTTGGGAGGGGTGGGCTTCTAAAGGAGTGGGGCTGAAAGGGAGGTATGGCACAAGAAGATTATTTACATTTTTTAAAAACAAATTTTCAATTTTTTTTAAAAAAAATCAGTACTAGAAGTGTTTCCACATTGGGTTTTTGTTAGCTAAAATGGGGTTAAATTAAAAAGTTCTTCTGAACTTGAAAAAGTGCCCTGGAAGAGACAAAATATTTTAAGAAAACATTTTGGAACCATGGACTTCCCAGGTTTTGTAGAAGACCTCAAAACATTTGCACAATTGCTCCCCATTGTGGCATATCCCAGTAGGTCTGGGTGACAAATCAATGTGACAAACCCAGACCTACTGGGATATGCCACAGTTTCACTAAGCTGCCACCAACCATTCCCTATAAGAAGTCACACAGACCAGGGATGGATTTTTAACAAATAAAGGAATAAGGTTTATTTAAACAACACACAGGGAAAATAAAATGATCAGGTGAATAAGATACAGTAACGTGGCTTAGTCTCAATCATACATACACACAGTTTGGTTCACACAGAACACTTAACTTGAAGCACAGACCCTGAACCTATCAGTTCTGGCTAACCATACAGACACCTGAACCTATCAGGTTGGTACTGACTGACACACAGTAGTACCCTGTCTGACACACAGACTCCCACTCAAGCTTCTTCTCTCAGCTCTTCCTCCAGGTTCTCCTCACACGCTCCACATATATATACAGTACAGCCCCTCCTCCTGATGTCCCGCCTTCCACTCCCCATAGGATGGAACTTTCCCTCCAAACCCATGACAGACAGGTAACATCAGTGCTGTATGTAACACCTCCCCTCTTTATAAGTTGTTTTGTAGGGGGAAAGCTAAGGTGCTTTTCACCAAAAAACAACCTGGACCCAAAACAAACAAAAACAGTCATATAATAACATACAATACCATACTTACTTATACTTACACTCTATTAGGCATTTAAACATTTACCATTAACAATACATCAAGTTACCTTTATTCATACAAACCAACATGTTTAATAAACAGACACATTTGACTTTTTGTCATCAAAATATATACATAGTCCATGTTTCTTTCGCCGTCTTCATTCTTCAGGTCTTCTTGACAAGGCGTCAGCAACACAGTTCACTGACCCTCTGACCACCTTCACTTCAAAGTCATAGTCTTGCAGGTTTAAAGCCCACCTCATAAGTTTACTATTGTGGGATTTCATTGTCTTTAACCATTGCAATGACGAATGGTCAGTGCACAGAATAAAATGTCTTCCCCATATGTAAGGCTTGGCCTTCTGGATCGCGTAGACTATGGCCAGGCACTCCTTTTCCACGGTTGCCAAATGTCTCTCACCTTTCTGGAGTTTCCTACTCAGGTAGGACACTGGATGCTGGTCACCATTTTCATCCTCCTGGCAAAGAACTGCTCCTACCCCGCTGTTAGACGCATCGGTGTAGATGATGAACTCCCGGTCAAAGTCTGGAGCACGCAGCACTGGATAGTTGATGAGCGCCTGCTTCAACCTCTGGAACGCCTCCTCACAGTCGCTGGTCCACGGGATGCGGTCATCAGCCTTCTTCCTCGTCAGATCGGTCAGCGGAGCCGCAATCTCGCTAAACCTCGGGATGAACTTTCTGTAGTAGCCCACCAACCCAAGAAATGATTTGACTTTTTTCTTGGTGTTGGGTCTGGGCCAATCACGAACGGCTTCTATTTTGGACTCTAGGGGTTTTATCACTCCTCCCCCTACCATGTGACCCAAGTATTTTATTTCTGGGCTACCCAGCTGCAGTTTGTTCTCTTTGCAGGGCCTAGGCCAAAGCACTCCCTCCCCTGGGTTAAAGTGCCTCTCCCTGCCTTCCTGGTCATCCCAAGCTTTCTTTCTGACCTTTTGAGCTTGCAGGGTCTCTGCTGCTAGCTCTAGGTTTCTCTTTAGGTCATTCCTTAAAGAGTCTATGTATGTCACAACGTCTTGTGGGTCATCCTGGGTGATCTGCTCCCAATTTTGTTTGATCAAATCAAGGGGCCCTTTCACCCTTCTCCCAAATAAAAGTTCAAACGGACTGAACCCGGTACTGGCTTGTGGCACTGATCGATAAGCAAACAAAAGGGATTGCAGCTTCTGGTCCCAATTGTTTGGATTCTCTGCCAAGTAAGCCCTAATCATGCGCATTAGAGTCCCATTGAACTTCTCAGTTAACCCATTACTTTCAGGGTGATAGGCAGTGGTTTCCTTGTGCTTAATTCCACAGATTTGCCATAAGCGTTTCATGAGCTTCGATGTGAACGATGCGCCCAAATCTGTGATTATTTCTGAGGCAAATCCCATCCTGGACATATACCCCACCAAGGCATCTGCCACTGTGTTAGTTTCAATGTTAGTCAAGGGTATGGCTTCAGGGTACCTCGTGGCATGGTCCACAATGGTGAGAATGAACCTGTTCCCCCTCTTTGTGGCCTTGGGCAAAGGTCCCACAATATCCACCCCTATGCATTTGAACGGAGTGTCAATCACAGGCAAAGGGCACAACTTTGCTTTGGTCCTGTCGCGATTATTCCCCTGCCGCTGACACACATCACATTTTTTACAGAACTCCCTGATCTGCTTCCCTATGTCAGGCCAGTAAAAATTCTGTGTGATTCTCTGCTGTGTTTTGTTCACCCCTAAGTGCGCAGCAAACATGTCAGAGTGCCCCCTTTGTAAGATCATGGGGCGATACTTTTCAGGTACCACTAGCTGACTTCTGATCCCATCTCCCCCTTTTGAGATATTCCTCAGGGTCTCTCTATACAAAATCCCCTTTTTCTCTAGAAATCTCACTGGGGTTTCAGGTGTTAGCTGGCGTCAGTCACCTGTTCAAAACACTTTTGGAGAGTGGCGTCTGCCTTTTGCTCTTGGCCAAATCGGCTGTCTGTGGTTAAGGTTTCCACCACAGCTTCTGAACTCCCCTCTGCTTCCGTCTCTGGCTCATCATTACCCCCCTGAACTGTCCCCGTGGTGGCTTGTGAACGTGTAATCACTAGCACCCGTTTCACATGTTCAGCCAGGTCATTTCCCACGAGCACGGCTGCTGGCAGAGTCGATGAAATCGCTAGCCGCCAAACTCCCCTCCAGCCTTGAAAGTTCACAGGTACCTCCGCTACTGGCAGTGAGATCACCTGCCCCTCAATCCCTGCCACCTTCATGCTCTCATTTGGGATTATATATTCCCTAGGAATAATATCTGGATGGCACAGGGTCACCTGGGAACAAGTGTCCCTCAACCCCCGATACTGATGGTCAAGTATTCCTACGTCCACCCCTGCTGTTTCAAACAACTGAGAATCTGTTCTCACGAGCAAGCAGCGCTTGACCTCCACAAGAGGACCATTTTCCTCAGCCTGATCAGCAGATGTAACTGTTCCAGATTGAGTAGCCATGGCAACAGGCTCCCTCAGTGACAAGGAGCTTTGCTCTTTCTGGACACAGAACACAGCTTTTGGCTTGGTTCCACTCGAATCCTGAGGCACAATTCCTTTTAGCTGCTTTAATTTCTCACACTCTGAGATTAGATGGCCCTTTCCCTGACAGAAATAACATTTTCTGCTATATTTTGAGTCTTTCTCATCTTGTTTTGGTTTTCCCTCCAAAATCTGAGGTCTTGGTTTCATGTCTGAGGGCTTCCCTTCACCATGGGCCCCTCCCCCTTGCTGGCTTTTCCCTGGTCCCTGAGAGTACTTGCTGTAGGTTTCTTTAGGTTTCCCCATCGATTTCCCCTCACCCAAGGGCTTTCTTATTTGGGAAATAAAATCTGCGATCTCGGCTGCTTCTGCCACAGATTTCGGTTTCCTTTCCCTCACCTGGAATTTCAGTTCCCCATGCAGGACTGAATAGAACTGTTCCAGCGCTATCAAGTCTTTGAGCTGCTGAAAGGTCTCTGTCCCCTCCTGAGATAGCCATTTCTCTAGCAGCCTCACCAATTGGGCCCCCACTTGGGTAAAAGTCTGCTCTGGTTTCTTGGTGATTGACCTGAATCTTTGCCTCAGCTGTTCCGCATTTATCCCATGTCTGGCAAACACCAGTTTTTTAAACTCTGCAAAATCTTTCATCAGTTCCTCTGGCATCTCTGCATAGACTTCTGCAAGGCTGCCACTGATTAAAGATCGCATGATGGTCATCTTCTCAGTTTCCCTTACTGAGAAGTCCACAAACGCTCTTTCCACTAGGGAAAAGAACACTTCAGGACAATCTCCCTTGTGGTACACAGGGAATTTCTTCAGGTCAGCTTTAGACAATTGGCCTCCCTCAGAATCCCTATTGTTATTATTGTTCTGGTTCATCAGTTCCAATTTTCTTAACTCAAATGCCATTTTCTCTCTCTCCAATGCCAATTCAAATTGTCTCTGTTTCTCTCTTTCCCTTTCCTCCACTTCAAATTGCCTCATCCTCAGTTCATGCTGTTGGGCTATGAGCATTTTCCTGAGTTCTGGGTTCTGTTCTCCCGTGCTGTCACCCTGCACTGAGCCAAATTCATCCTCAGAACCTTGGTCAACCTGGGGGTCTTTCACTTCACCCATTTCTGCCATTTGGCTTCGAGTCAAGGGCATAATTCCCCCCCCAGAACAGGCTGCTTTCAAAAGTCAAGCCTCAAAATAAAGCGACCACTTTTTTTTTCTTTTGCCTCAGAACCAGCTTTCTATAGATTACTGCTGTTCTTCAGCACTAAGTTGCAACAGTTGCGAGCCAGAGTCTACCCCCCTCTGCTAGGCCTCTCAGCAGGCAGGCTAGATCACTGCTACTACACAGTTTTGCCTCAGCTTTTTCCCGCCAAAACAGGCTGCCTCAGAGCTCCCTAATCTAGTCCCCAGTTGGCACGTTCTTCCACTAGCGCACCTCCCCGTGAGGTACACCTAGAAGATTACCTACGCGCCCTCAGATTGTCCCTGACTAGACCCCCCTTGCTCTGGGCACTCTTGCCAAGGCTTTGCTGGACCACTGGACAACTGGACCAGTCGTATCCCACACGCTGGACACCAATCAATGTGACAAACCCAGACCTACTGGGATATGCCACAGTTTCACTAAGCTGCCACCAACCATTCCCTATAAGAAGTCACACAGACCAGGGATGGATTTTTAACAAATAAAGGAATAAGGTTTATTTAAACAACACACAGGGAAAATAAAATGATCAGGTGAATAAGATACAGTAACGTGGCTTAGTCTCAATCATACATACACACAGTTTGGTTCACACAGAACACTTAACTTGAAGCACAGACCCTGAACCTATCAGTTCTGGCTAACCATACAGACACCTGAACCTATCAGGTTGGTACTGACTGACACACAGTAGTACCCTGTCTGACACACAGACTCCCACTCAAGCTTCTTCTCTCAGCTCTTCCTCCAGGTTCTCCTCACACGCTCCACATATATATACAGTACAGCCCCTCCTCCTGATGTCCCGCCTTCCACTCCCCATAGGATGGAACTTTCCCTCCAAACCCATGACAGACAGGTAACATCAGTGCTGTATGTAACACCCATGTCCTAAGAGGGGACATTTTAAGAATATTTTAAAAATTAAATTTGGAGCGAGATAACTAGGCAAAAACAGGCCACCGGTTGCTCACACCTTTCTTAGAAGAATAAGTCAGCCCATCCTCTCTTTCCTCATTACTACCACCAGCCTTCAAGAAAAGTCCTTCCAACTTCCCTAAGTTGGCATTAGGAGCTGAGGTTCAGAAACTCAGAAAGTAGTGCAAGCTCCAAAGTGGAAGAACAAGCCTAGACAAAGAGGTTGTCTGTCTTTCCCCCAGAATTCCAGAAGCTCCTAAGAAGTGAATAGAATGACTGCAGTTTTTAAAAAAAATATAAGAACAATATCTTGGGATATATGGCTGTTTGGGGTGAAAAGTATTTCTGGGCAAACATTTGTCTGATCTACTCTGCTCATTTTGTTGAGAGCCCCTGTGGTTTTCAATATGTTTATGAGCAACAAGGGATAAATTGAAGTTATACTTGGCTTCTTTGAGAATTAAGAGGTTAAAAGGGAGAGAGATTCTCATTATCCCTTATTTGTTTAAGCATAAAATCATCCCCCTACCCACAATGTCTGTCTCTTCTTTCTAGATGAACTTACCAAATGTCCAAAACATAAGATCCAAAACGTCCTGTCCTCAACAGTCTGTGGGCCATTGTTTTGTTTTTATACTTCTTAGCATACTCTTGTTAGGATTTTGAAAGATTCAGTCTCTGTAGTTTGAAATAGTCCTTTTGGCATTCTATCTATCCCTGAATGACAACTATTTGCCCATCTGGAGATAGGTGGGGGGGGGAACCCTTAATGATCACACAAAATATATTCTTTCTCTTACCTCCCATGGGAGGATTAACTGCATGGCATTCCTCTCCTTCCTTCCTTCCATTATACAAAATAAAGGGGAGGGGTGGATGATAAAAGGAAGAGGGAATTGCCATGCATAGAGACTTTGATCAAATGCTACACTGAGAATTGTGGCAGAAGATTTAGATGCTTTCTGTGTTATTCAAGTTGACAGATAGATCACACAAAACTTTAAATGGTTGTTTAACGAGAAGATGTACAGGTGAAGTCTGTCAAATAGGTATGGTTCCTTTGGCTATTATAATTTTTGATACTTTTACAAGCAGGGAAGCTTTAACAATAACAACACAAAAAATCCTGCCTTGTAAAAGAAAAAAATGTGCTAATAAGCATTTTAACAAAAAAAAATCGGGGGGTGTTTTGTATTAAAAAATGTTTAAATTGGGTTAAATATTTTATGTCTGCCGTAGTTTATACTTGACCGTAAGTACTGTGGTGGTGTTGGTTCAGCCCAGCTTGCTGAACAACAGTGCAAAAATCAAAGGTGGTCTCCTGTTGAAGATTGGGGTTGAAGGTACACTCCGGAGATCTTCAATTAAAAGAATCTGGACGATGTGCTAGGACATGGAATTGTGTTCATCCTTCCTGTTATCTTCTAGGTTTCTTCCATGCCTTGTTAGCTAAGGCTGTGCAGTGGTTGAGCCAGATTGGCAGATAGATACTCGTAGATGTCATTCATGCAGTGAAACGTAAGAGAGAAATACAGTGGTGCCTCGCTTAGCGATGTTAATCCATGCAGCAAAAATTGCTGCTAAGCGATTTCATCGCTAAGCGATATTAAAAAGCCCATAGAAACGCATTAAAACCTGATTAACGTGTTCCTATGGGCTAAAAACTAACCTTAAAGCGAAGAGCCTCCATAGGGGCGGCCATTTTCGGTACCTCTAAAGTGAGGCAAAACAGTGGGGTGGCCATTTTGTTTACCCGGTGGCCATTTTGAAACCGCCGATGAGCTGTGCGAAAATGGGGGCTTTGTGATGATTGCTTCCCCGCGATCATCGCAAAGCGAAATTTCCCCATAAGGACTATCACAAAGCGATCGCTCTTGCGATAGCAAAAAGTTCATCGCTATACGGAGCGATCGCTATGCGAGGCACCACTGTAGAGCTGTGTGTCCCTAGCAATACTGATGGCACTTGGTCCCAAATCTTCGAATCAACAACTTTCCACACCTGAGGGCTTTTTATAGCATTAAACAACAGAGGAAACAGAGTATCTAAAGCCATTTGATGAATAAGTAGGAAAATTACATCTAATCTCAATAGCAATTCAGTAAAACTTCAAGAACTCTTTTTCCACCCATTCCTTGGTTTGCAGAGAATTCCTACTGACCTGCTTCATCTGTGGTTAAGTCAAAAACTTCATTAGGGAATGAAGCACTTTCTTCTAGGCCCTGCCTGGTAGTGATTGCAGACGTAGCAAACTTTCACTGTGGAAAAATGAGTTATCTGGATCCCATTCTGAGCACCTAAGTGTTTGATGATAGTAGCAGGAGGTGAGCCATTCTCAAATAAGAAACACCTTTTAACCTTTCTCTGACTTCTGCTTTTCTTTTTATTTTATCTTGATTCAGCCATAGAGTACAGAAGGAAGGGTGGCCTTGTTTTTGTTTTTGTTTTTTATCCCTTACAGCACTGGAAATAATCAAACTAGGTTTGAGAGCATTAATTACTCAGTGCAATTAATGGGTTTGTTAATAAATTGCAAGTTTCTAAAAATGTGGGTTTTAAATTGGATTCCATTTGAACTCTCCACCTCTTGAAAGTATGGCATTATTGTCTCTAAAAGCAACAGATTCTTCTCCTCCCCCTCCTCAGTTCAAGCAATGCATTTTAAAAAGCAACAAATAAAAAATAAATAAATAACATTCTTGTGTTTTATATCCCAGAGAAGCCTTTTTTTTTTTTTCAAAATTAAACACTCTTCTCAGAGTGATCTGGCCATATTTATTTTAATTAGCTAATTAATCAACTAATTGGCGAGATAAGACTTTTTTTCCTGCATGCCTTTTGCCCTGTCATTTAGTTAGCCTCCAACCACCTCACCTTCAGCAGCTATGAAGCCAGTTTTGGCTCAGCCTTTAAACGATTTCTCCCATTAAACCTTTCCTGGACATCCATGGCTTCAAGATTTAGTGCTTTCTGTTTCCAATTAACCCCTAGATCCTCACTACTCTCTGCATGAAGACTTTATTTATTACTTATTTACAAAAGTTCTACTTTCCCTCTTCCTTTGGAATCAGGCCCTCATGGGAGTTTATAAAATATAGAAGAAAATGCCTTTACGGCATTAAAATAGTCACCCACAACAAAAGTCCAGTTTCATTAAGAAATTATTTTAAAATACCCAAATTATTTTAAAGATATAGAAACAATCTTAGTATGTGCAAAAAAAAAGTTAGGCAGTAAACTGGTAAACGTCCCCAGCCGAAAGCCCCCACCTTTCTCCTGCACCTCAGTATTTGTCTTATCAGTTTACCTTTGAATCAATCCATAGAATCTGATTCATTTCTGGACCTGCAATTTAGTGTTAAGTCCACAATTTTGCTTATTTTTTTCTTTCCTTCCTGTTCGATCAAGCATAAAAATCTAGGTCTAAGTTATCTTTGAATTCTCCTTTCTTGTCTATTTTTTTAAACCCAGTTTTAAGTAGAATTTAAACTCCTGGCATACCAGGCAAAACCAAAAGGCAAAAAGAAAAGAAAAACCAACAGAAACGTATGGCACCTTAAAGACTGTTATATTTTAATGTAAGCTATTGTGGACGTGTTCACTTCGTCAGGCATGGAAAAAAAGAGTGAAAGGTCGAATGCAATATCAGTTTAACAAGTAAAACATTCTAAATATCCATTGGCTCTTGGTATGGTACATCTATATGGAGTGATTTACAGCCTATGTTCTTTGAGGTTACTGTTGTAAACCATCCTCCAGGAGACAGAAAACAGGCGCCAGGCCTGAGCAAAAAAAAAAGGGGGGGGAGAGAAGAGGGTTGCGGGGGGGATGATGGAAGACTGGGGATTAAGTTAAAGAATAAAGTAAAAGCAAATGTGAAAGTGAAGGAAGATACCAGCGGAATCACATGTATTAATATAGAGAATATTGACAGTTTGTGAAAATAACAGTAAATGATATTTCATTCAACATTTGATTCTGTTCCCTTCGTCAGTCTGATTAAGTGGAACCTTAAACTAAGATATAATAGTTATTCTTTAAGGTGCCACATGTATTTGTCTTGTAATGTCTTGTTTCTTTGGATTTTGTCCGATATGGTTGCACAGATTAATAAGACTACCTCTTCCAAAATTAACCGGCTGGCAGTTTGCCTTCTCCTGTGATATTCTGAATTTATTTTAGTTTTAACGTGGGATCCACTAAACACAAAACCAGTTTTAACAAATAGAAAAGGAAGCACATTTTTATTCCTGTTGAATGGTATTCACACGGAATCCATTTTTTTTTATTTACAAGTGTGATCCATGGAGTGGCCCAATAAATAAAAAGAGGGCACAACTAGCATGCAAAATAAAAACAGTCCAGAACATTGAAGTATAGGCATTTTCAGGTGGAAAGACATTCATGGAAACTCTTCCTAGATCCAGAACGTCATTCTCATTCATTCACTCTGCCTTCATTCAGTGATCCTTTTGACTTCCCTCCCATCAAAAAGTACAGTTACAACTGTAGGTATAGCCACTTCATAGTACTAGAAACTTACATTTCATTTCATCCATGCTCACTCTCCATACTGCCTCGGTTTTCTATGAAAGTCAAATTGCTGTAGTTCACATGGAATATTTAATTATTCCAGGAAATTTTGAGGACAGCAGTCCACACTGCATCTGAAATTGCTACAATTCTCACTGTGATCACAAATCACTTACGCTCCTCGGTCATTAACACTGGCCTCTTCCCTGCCTCCTAAAAAAATTGTTTTGACAAGTGAGATAGCACTGAGTTGATATTCTGATTTAGAAACTGCTGCACTTATCTGACATAGCGCTGTACTTGACAAGCATAATAAAAGAATTGTTTGGAGAAGAGACAAGAGGATCTTGCTTGAGAAGGATGCCTCACTCTACCGGCTTATGATGAGCTACATCATTAGATCGAGATGCTGAAAATTAAATCTCTTGTTTGCTCCATGCAAATATTATGTACTCTTCTATATACATAGCTTGTGCTTCAGCTTTCACTGTTGGTATTATAAAAAAAGATAACACAGAATAAAGTAATAGAATTCCAAATAGAATATCCCACAATAGACATGTCTGTGTCTATATTTTACACTTGTCATCCACTTCACATGGATGAGTAACAGTAGTGCAAAAACAATGGTATTCATACTGAACTGTGAGCAGTTGCTGAGCTTTCTACAATTTCCATATAATGATGTTAACTATTGTTAACGATTTATAGCAATAATGAATGCTATTATTAAACATGTGTGGCAGCAGTAATAGGAAATTAGGCATCCGAGAAAGCTAATATTCTCAGCTCAAACCTTGACTATTCTCTTAAATTGCCCATTTCCTGTATCCTAGAGATTGTTCTATGACTATCTTCTCTTTATTAAATTGTGGGAGGAAAAGACTCAGGTATTTACACGTAAAGTTTCAAATTATTGCTCACCATGCAGGGCTGCCTATTTGAATGTTTCCAAGAAAGTATTGTTCTTATGTGACAACAGGTCAGGAAGACTCTGCATTAATTACACTAACATATGGTTATTAACAGATTCTAGCTTAGGGAGCAATACTTTACAATGTTATCTTCCAGATAGTCAGATGTTAGCCATATTGTCAGTGCTGGCAGCTATTGTTTCACTCATTTACTTCACAGAGCTAATTACTCCCTAATAATAACTTTACCTTGGAGTTTTTCACTTGCTTGTGCCAGCAAACCTGTTCACACTACATATGCTAATTATTGGCACTTATTCATTATGTTAAGATAGCTTTAAGTTCAAGCTGTGCAGCCTGGCTTTCAGTATAGAACCAGCTGGTTGCAAAGTTCCACCTTTTTTTCCTTCCTCCTTTTTCCCCCTCTCTCTAACTAAAGTCATTAAAACTTTTACTATGGGATCATCTTATTAACTTAACAAGATTCCGTTTTCGAGAAGCTGAGTGTAACTTTAGCATCATCCACCCACCCAAACATAAGCACCCCAAGCAAGGGCATTATCTGTAACAAGATGTGTCTTGTTTTTATAATCACTTTGTAAAAAATTCATCTACATGACACTTCTAATGCATTCCACTGTCCTTAACGTAGCACTGCACCATCTGTGGCAAAGGATACACAACATTCACTCCCCTCCTTCCTGAGCTATTTTGTAGCATCCACAAATTCACCACTTATTGAAATTGTGAATTTGGTGGAACCATTATTATTGCAGGAGAAAAGGATTTTTTAAAGGTACGCATGAAAGAAGTTGGGTTGTGCTATTACTGATGTGCCAAGGTGCTTAGGGACATTGACATATATAAACATAATAATATTTTAGAACTGTAGGCTGGAAGATCATCGGCCTCTGTCAAGGAGGTACAGTAGGGAATTGAACTCCAGCTGTGAAGTCCAATCAAAGTACAAACTTCCTCCCTTTCTTCCCAATCATCTCCTTTTTATGAGGCAAAATGCATCCCTTTCTCATATTTTCTCCCGATGTGCATATTTTTAAAATAACATGTATCATTTGAGTGCACCTCCCCATCCCAGCGAAGTATGTTTTATCAGCGTTTTCTGTATCTTTGAGATGTGTTTCATTCTGGAATTAACTGGGATAAATGCCAGCTGTGATGAACACCGACTTCTGATTTTTCCCTGGAGTTGTAGTAAGTTCTGTAGGACTCTTAGTGTAGTGGCTTAGGTACTACTGGGCTGTGGAGTCAAAAGTTGGGAGTTCAATTCCCCACTGTGCCTCCTTGAAAGGGGCTGGACTTGTTGATCCATAAGGTTTATCCCAGCTCTGCAGTTCCAAGATGATGATGATGATTAGCGAGAAGTTAAAGCATCCAACTCCCTGATCTGACAGATGGAGAGTACAAATCATAAGGTACAAGTCACAGTTCAATCACTGACTAACAGGACAAACTGAGGTAAATTGCGTTTTCCCATATTGTTCCATTCTGATGGTTTATCTCACAGAGTGGTTTAGAACACCATGCAGATATAGGGGAGAAAACTATATATAATCATGAAGGCTCTATGTGTGTGTATTTTTCTTCACATACAGTTTTGGGAACCAGTTATCAATCGATGTTTCTCAGAGCATGCCCATCTAAGAAAACAGACAACAAGTAGTATCTTCACACAGAATGTTGTACTTATTTCATTTTCTAAGGATGTCAAAACCGTCCTGAGACATTTTGTTAGTCTCATCAAAATGCTTTCCAGACTCCTTCCAGACTCTTCAGATGCTGTCTCTGCTTCAGGCACAACTTGCTGTCAACCTAAAGATTTGAAACAAAATAAAAAATAAATAAAAACAAGACTTCCTCAGTTTTATCAAAAGGACTTCAGCTCTCCCTGAAATTCTTCCAAGAATTCACCAGAAAAGGGACCTTCAATCACTTCTAATTTCTTTTTAGGCAAAATTCTATTTTAGTGAAACACATTTGAGTGAGAAAATCATCTCTAGAATTGGCACAAAATGTTGCCAACAGTGAAATCCGAGATTCTTTTTTTAAAAAAAAAAACTCCTCTATGTGACAAATCGAGAGTGCCCTGCTCAGGTGGAACATATGGTTGGATTTCAAGAAAAACTGAAAGGTGGGAACCTGAAGGGAGGTTGGAAATATCACAGAGATAAAAGTTCTCCAGAGAACGATGTGTGGAAGGGAGCATTTATCTCAAACTGGTGTGTGTGTGTACAATTATTTCCTCAAGTAATATAGCTTTTTCTAAAGGAGAGGAGGGCTTATTAATACATGCTGACAGTAATGGTTTTTATGATAGTAATGCCTTTTAAAATATATGCTTTAGAAAAGTACAACAATAAAAAGGAGTTATTCTTGGTGGCCAAGAAATCTACTTCCATAGCCACCTGGAGCACAGCACAGATCTAGAACATTCTGAGGAGAAGAGAATAAAACATGGCAGCTTCTTTTTAAACCAATGGTGTTTCTCTGGAAGGTCAATCATGGAGAGGAGGGATAGAGCCACCAGCTAGTGGTCAGTAAGAAGAGCCCCAGACCCATTGGAGGTACAAGAGCTTACAATGAATCCATCTGAATCTGAGATTGACAGCCATGACTCACGTCCCTGGTTACCCAGGGGGTGGAAGCCATTTCTGACCAGCTGCAGATGATTTGCAAAACAGTGACATGAAGCTTGGAGTTCTTACTCTTGGTGAGAAACCAAGGAGAAAATAGCAGCACGTATCTGACATAGTGGTATACTTGCAAAGCATAATAAAAAAATGTTTGGAGGAAAGACAAAAAGAGTTCACTTGAGAAATCTCTCTCACAGGGAGATTTTCTCTAGATGAAGATTTTTTCCCCTCAGAAGTTCCGTGAGGAATCTAATATTTCAGATACTTCATTTTCTTTCTTCTCCCCCCCCAAAGAAACTGTATTTTGTGCAATTATTGCATACAATGACATTTTTCCTGCACAAGATTCCCACAGAAGAATGTTGAACTGCATAGTATCTGGCAAATTCTTGCACAAAAGATGTGAAAAAAGAGGAAAAAATGGAAACAATGAAACAATGATGGGGGCCTCATTTTTCTAGGAAGGCAGAAAACCTCACTGATATGGGGGAAGTTCTCGGCAAGGCGCCTCCATGATAAGACTTACAAAATCAGCATAAATTATAAACAAACAAACAAACACCACACATATGAAAGTGTGTGCTGCTTATACAATACCCCATAACAATTAAAGCACTCTCTGTGTGGTTTACAATTTAATTATGCAGGCTACACCTCCCCACACCAGCGAGTTGGGTATTCAGTTTATTGACATTGGAAGGATGGAAGGCTGAATCAGCCTTGAACCAGCTACCTGAGCCCATTTGATTGAACTCAGATTGCGAGCAGAGTGTAGACTGCAGTACTGCTGTTTAGCCACAGCACCACAAGGCTTTACGCCTTTGAAAAATGCACAGTCAGAAAACCACTTCTAATCATAACAAAATTCATCTGGGTATCAAGGTATCAGTCTTTTCATTGTTGCCACAATTCTAGGCAACATCAGCTTATCTAATTCTGCAAGCTTTATTTCCCTACATTGCTTCTATGTTGCAGAAGCACAAAAAACTTCAGAGTTAAGATCCAAATGTCTTAGAACTAGATAAAAGAAAAATGTAGGCACACATACTTAAAAAAAATATGAAAACAAAACTTAAGTTGCAGCAAAATACTTAAGTCAGAATTTAAACAAAAAAACAGAAACAAGAAATATTGTAAGGATACAAAAAAAATGTTTTAGATAGTTGTAGGTTTTTTGGGCAGTTTGGCCGTGTTCTGAAGGTTTTCCTTCCTAACGTTTTGCCAGTCTCTGTGGCCGGCATCTTCAGAGGACAGGAATTAGAACTCTGTCTGTGTTCTGGTATAGTGTGTGGGATAGTTGAGACCAGTGAAATGTTAGGAAAAAAAATCCTTCAGAACACGGCCAAACAGCCCGAAAAACCTACAACCATTGGATACTGGCCGTAAAAGCCTTTGAGAATACAATGTTTTAGATACATTCTAAAAATGCAGGAATTTATAGCCAAAAATGCACAATCAAGAAGCATGGAACACACATCTAAAACATCTTAAATATTTAAAAAATTCATTTCTAAGCATATTAAAAACACACACAAAATAATTCTAAATGCTCACCCAGCCACAACAGGTTGACTCTACGGAGGAAAATCCATGTTGTCTTTGTCAGTTTCAGCTGTTTCTGCTACTGCTACATGATTGTTGTCAATATCTGGTGTGTTTGGCATAGCATGTTGTGTTGCCTTCTTGTGTTGATGAGTTGAATGTTGCTGAGTGTACCTCCCAATATTTAAATGTATATATTATATCCACATTTCCTCCCAGTTTGTCAACAATCTCTTTTCCAGGGCCTGTGAGTTATAGGGGTCTGATGCACCAAGGATAGTTTTTCTAGGGCTCTCTATTGTTTTTGCACTTCATGCAACTCCATGGGTTTGCAACTCGGAATCTGTCAAGCTGCCACCATGACAGTAAACATTCTTATTGTGACTAAAATTTGCAAAGCCTGGGGGAATAAAGGCTTGTAAAATAACGAACTGGATACATAAAAGTACTGTCATCACAGAGGGTGCATGTTATATGACCTGCAAATGCCATCTCCAGTCATATTAACACATTGCAACATATGCATTCTACTTATTTCAGTACACTTTCAATTTTCTCCATTGTTTTGTTTCCATGCTGAACTGTCAGCCATGAAGGACATTCTTTTGCAAGGCAGTGTTTCTGTATAATGACTTTGTTCACAGACTTAGCTGGGAAATGAGCTAATTGTTTAGAAATGACTGGTAGTAAACTCCTGTATAAGCCTCATTTTTAAAGGCACTTTCTCTCCAGGGCTACTTTTTCTGTACCCTCCTTAGTATTTTAACACTCTTTACACATATAATTTCACATCTCTACATGTCCCTTCAAGTCAAGGTACAGATTACCAAGTCCCACCTAGATTATTTTGATGCAGAAAGAAAACCTCATAACACTTCTCTGCATCTTGACAATAAAGATATAATTTTTAAAAAATTAAGTAAGTCATAGTTTGCTGCTTTTTCACCACCTCCCGAATCTGCAACTGCTTAAGGCAGTTTCTTCATTTCCCCGAAGGTAGGGCTAGCTCTGCATAGCACACAGATGGCATTATACAAATAAGGTATTTTCAATCTTTAAAAGTTGAGGAATATAAACTATTGGAATTGACATGTCTTTGTTGTGCTGAATTAAAAACCCAAATGGTCTAATGTGTGTTAGGGTCATAAACCCACATTTATCACTTATCATTAGATAGTTCCATGGAATTGTGTTCCATATAATGTAACATGAAAGAAGCGTCTCTGATTACTTATTTATTGAACAACTTGATGATGTAGAACATGTTGACTTAATAACTATTCTCTGCTTTATACAAATAATGGCTAAAGATTCTCTTCTCAATCAATCATATATTTATCCATTAATTTAAATCATTTTTCTTCCAAAAAGCCAAAGGTTGCATAAATAATTCTTCCATTCTTATGTTATCAAAGCTAACAGTTGAGGTTATATTGAAAAATAGTGTCTGGCCCAAGGTCACACTGGGTGAAAAGGTGAACCCGATATTCATCCAGCAATACACAACCAAAGGTGTATTGTGGTTGTTTTTCGCTCATAGCCATGCCCATCTGTTTTGCTTTGCAGATAATTCCATAGAATGGATTTGTTCTCACAGCATATGAGTGTTCACATCCACATGCATGCAATGAAGATACATGCAATATAACCCAAAACCTTTCAGAGTCTTGACTCTTGTTTTATATAAGTCAAAGATCTAACGCTCATAGTTGCTGTGAGAAGACTGAAGGTTCCACGGCCAAACATTTCCGTATGTCTGTCTATGCTAAACAGATTGTCTGTTTCTCCTTTAAGTTTCAACACATTGTTCAGTTCATTTATTAGTACATTGTGGCCCCCAACAAAAGACTTCCACAGGCTCAAAGTGGGAATACGCTGCCTCAGCATAATTGTAGCCAACGGTTTTCCACAAAAAGACTTTTCTGTGCATCAAGAATCCACAATGTCCAGCTGTTCCTAGAAGGATTACCAGGGTTTAATGGAGAGCACAGATGGGACCAAGTGCTATTGTCCAGAGACTATTCTAGGGCAGAGGCTAAAATGTGAAGGATCATTGGCAAAGCTCTGATTGGAAAGAGAAAAGGAAAGAAGCAGAGAAAGAAAACAATCTTCTTGTTTCTCTCCCCTCCCCTCCCTAAAAGAAGTATGGGCAGGGTGGGGAGAAGAATATATATATATATATATATATATCTCCGGTGGTGACTAAGCAGAGGAAATTGTTTCCTTAAAGCTTCCTTTCATGGTCAACAGGCATTTGAAGATATCCCAGATCATGTGTGGTTGGTGCAGCTGTTTACAGCTTCTTCCTGTTATGTTAAAGACAGGCTGGTTCCCAGTGAACTAGTAAACCCAAGTCTGGCTTGTACCTTTTTTCAGATGACAAGCGAGGGCTGATGTGACTGAATGTTCCTCTGCATAAAATAACCCTCCACACAGAAAATATCATTGTCAGGAGGAAGCTCTCCACATCCAGGGAATTTTTATGTGGAGGGAAGCATTCATAGAGTTGTTAGAGAGATCCTTCAGCAGTAGTTCTCCTTGGGAAAGGCCCAGGTGGAAGGTTTCATGGCCCCGTATAGGCTGAGCTCCCACCTTGCTGCTGTTGGAAGAGACATTTGCCCTAGTAAGCACTGGGGAATTCCCAGAAAGCACCAGGGAAACTTCTTTTTCTGACAAGTAGCTAGGCCTATTGTAGACCCAGTCTGGCTTTCCCCAGGTAAACATAATCTAGGTGTTGGTCTTGGAGGTGGAACTCCAAGAATGGAGACTTGTGGGGTTTTAGAGTTCAAAAAAACCTAAAAGACAAGTGGTATATCCCTATATCAAGTGAAGACAGGAAATTTAAAACCATACAGAGTTGAGCATGAGAAGAGCATGGAAAACTACGGCCTTCTGGGTGCTGTTGAACTGCAGATCCCATCAGCCTTAACCATCGTTAAGATGAGATCCACAATAAGTGGAATTCACTAATGCAGAACTTGATGATGGACTCCAGCTCAGATGGTTCTAAAGAAAAATTATACAGTTTTATGGAGAATATGTCTATCGAAGTCTATGATACCTTAATGGCATCCTCATGAATATACTTTGTGAAGAACCAAAAACGGAACAAGGCTCTTGCCTTCAAGATCTGACTGGAATTAGATTGTCTTTCCTCCAGAGCATCTTGTTAGTCACTATTGGAAGTGGAGGATGGACAAAGTAGATCTTTGATGTGTTAAAGCTGAAATGTAATTGAGTGAAACCTAATTGGGGCTACCAATAGCTCTCTAATGGAGACAGATTGGATATGGGCTGTGGGAAGTTGGAAACCTTACTGTTTGGGGCTAGTAGCTGGTTAGGGCAATCCATAGTCCAAATATGTGTTGTCTCCAATGCATTTTTGGTATCACCTGGCAGGACAAATAGAGCAGTCCTAGAACGAATTGGAATTTTTAGCCTTAGTGAAACAGTAACGTTTACATTGGCTTGGGTATATTGTGAGAATGGCTGATGGTCAGATTCCAAAATATCTCCTGTATGGAGAATTAGTGCAGGGAAATCGCACCAGAGGGAGACCACAGCTGAGATACAAGGATATCTGCAAGCGGGATCTGAAGGCCTTAGGAATAGACCTCAACAGATGGGAAACCTTGACATTTGAGTGTTTGGCCTGGAGGCAGGTGATGCATCATGGTCTCTCCCAATTTGAAGAGACCCTTGTCCAGCAGGCTGAGGCAAAGAGGCAGCCCCAAAAGCAGCCAAATCAGGGAGCTGGACAGGGGACAGATTGTATTTGTCTTCAGTGTGGAACGGATTGTCACTCTCGAATTGGCCTTCTCAGCCACACTAGATGCTGTTCCAAGACCTCTATTCAGAGCATGTTACCATAGTTTCTCGAGACCGAAGGATGCCTTCACCAGTCGAAATAAGTATCTTCGTAACTGCAACTGAGATAATTTAAAATTATCTGTGTTAGTCAAAATTTCAAATGGCACCATATGCTGAATGTAGCACATCAGGGATACAGAAATGCTTAACTCAACTCACTTACATACAAGTTTATTTCTTGTTGGGTTTTTTAAAAATTGTTTTCAAGCAAATTCAAAAATGCATTCTCTTTCTCCCTGTTTTTTGAAATGATATAGTCTAGAATCGTAACATCTCATTCTGCCTGACTAGTGAAACTTGGAGAATCTTAATAAGAATGTTGTTGAAATAAAAGAGATCCATGTGCTCAATACAAAGTGCAAATGCCAGAGTAGGTGACACCTTTATAGACCACTTAAAAAAAATAATCTATCAATTTACAAATCCCGTAGCATGTCAGACTAGAACACTTTGAACCTCAGTGTAACTTTGCCTTCAAGCTCACAAGGGGTCAGAACCATGTTAGCTTCCCTGAAGACCAGGAACATAGAATAGAAATGTAATAAATAAATGATAAATAAAATATATAAGTGATTGCTGGACAGCTCGGTGGTTTAGGTCTCTAGTTGTTGAACCAGAGATTGGGAGTTCAGTTTCCCACTGGGCCTCCTTAACAGGGGCTGGACTGGATGATGCACAGGGTCCCTTCCATGTAACTTGATCCTGGAACAAATCCTTGCTTGTGGTAGTATAAAGCCTGAAAAAAATGTAAGAACGGGTGAAAATTGCAATTGAATCCTTAGTTTTCTTTTTTTTTTTTCATAATGGGTATGTTTTGTTGGGGAAAATAATTGACTTTCTAATAAATATTTCTTTTTTCCAAGAGCAAACTGCCAGATGTAAAAATGAGAGATTTTTCAGTTTTTTTTAAAAAATCATGTATTATAACTGTCAAGTTTTTGTAAAACTTGAAGGTAGCAACTTGCCGAATTCTTGCGCACATAACAAGTAGCACTGCTTTTAAGTAAGTCAGTCAATTAGGTCAATATAGCTTCCTTTCCACCCCCACCCCACCACCCCCAAGCCTGGCAGCCAAAGGCCCCTTTAATTGTTTTAGTCAAAATCGTGTGCCTGTAGTGCAGCTGTTTTTCATTAAATGTGACCACACACAGGCACAACATGTGGCTAGGTAACATTGCTGCAGATTCATTTTCCTGCATCCTAGAAGGGGTAAAAAATGGTAGCAGCACTGATGTGTGTAAACCAGCTGCATCACTGTGGTTTAAAGCAGTCATCTTCAGCACACACATATAAAACATATGAAATCATTCTTAAAGTGTGGGCGGATGGCCTATGGTTGTGGGTTATACCTGTGGCTTCTCAGCCCTCTTTGTGTGTGGAGGGGTTTGGGCGGAGGTAGGATCAGGTGACAGGGATCATTATTGGCCAGTTACGTCTTCTGGTGTGGTCCACAGGGGACTCCTGTGCTGTGTTCACCGCATCGTTTTCGTAATCCAGAGAAGACAGGACTCACTGTGTCCTGTCAAACATCATCAAAACAGGGACCAGCTCTGCCTTGTGAGGGGAATATATAAGGCTCCTGTCTCATACTCATCCAATCCATCTAAACTAGTATTGCTTATTCTGACCAAAGATGGTTCTCCAAGATGTATTCCACAACCCAGTTGGCTGAGATTCTGGAACTAGAGATAACCAGGGACTGAATGTAGGACCATGTGCCTACCAGGCTATGGTTCCTATCTAAAGGTGTTATAACAGAGGTGAGCAGCACATGGGCAAAATGCATCCTCCTCTTGTGTTTGTGGCATATGTATCACCACTCTCCTCCACCGTCAGGGGAGATGGTCCAGAGGCAAAGCATGCAACCTGAGACTCCCCATATCTGTTGCCTTAGAGCAGGTAGGGAGGACCTTTGATCCTGAATATATTTTGGACCGCAGTTTCCAAATCCCATACCATTAACCATTCCAGGTGGTAGGATTGGCAGTCCAGAACATCAAAAGAGGCAGACACTACCCAGTCTTGCTGGGATAAAGACATACCTATCTGTAGAGACCCAGGATTGAATCATTCATGCTTTTTTCATGAATCTAATTGTAGAGAAGGGATTGCAAAGAAGGGAAGGGTGGAGAGCACTGCACATGGCAGCAGGACAATTATCCTAGTATTAATGCTGAGGTTATCTCTTTTAGTTTGGAGTGTGTGTTTGTTGCAAGGCGTTTTGACACTTGGAGGATGTAGGTTATAAATATTTCTATAAATACATAACAGCTCGTTGAGTTTGTTTTCTGAACTGCATGGAATTCAGTGGGACTTAATGTCTGAAGAAGCATGTTTTGTCCAAGTTGCAAATCTGTTTGGCCTTGTATCTCTGCTGGTATCTAGCACCTCTGCTGTTATATTAGTGAAAAATCAGATTGCACTGAATTTTATATACCCTTGATGTAGGCTGAAAGGTTACATTAATTTTGGATATTTTAACTTGTTTCTCTAAAAAAAACTTGCTCTTGCACTAAAAAACCTTGCTCTTGATAAGCAAATGAGTAATTAAAAGTACTCGGTGGATGGAAATTAATAAGCTAATAACGTGAACCTTGCTGTCATGCAAGTTCGTTAGCCAGAAATAACGTGGAAGTTCCTCTAAAGAGCGAAAGATGCTGGAAATTGGAGCCAGATACGAATCAAGAGTAACAGCACCTTTGTGTAGGACAATAGCTCTTGTGAATATGTGGCTTCCTCTCTAGGCTGCAAGCGCTGTACGGTTAACCAAAATTGTTGAGTAATTGTTCTGTGGTTGAGAACAAAATGCAGAATTAAACTGTTCCCAGCACAATAATTGCGTGATTATAGCATTTATGTTGCCGGCCAAAAGGAACAGTCATTAGGTTTGGAAGACTTACCAAAACCACAGGCACATGCATGTGCGCGCGCGCGCACACACACACACACACACACACACACAAAACAAAATGCTAATTGCATGTAAATTATCCTCTAATACCTATAGCGGCTTTGAAATGGAACTAGGGCAATCGCCCTGTATTTAAAGACCAGCAATCTGGAAGAAAGGAGGGGGGCGTGAGGGAGAAAAAGGAAGGGGAAAGAAAAGCTACGCATTCCAAAAACTATTTTGGTTTTCGGAAGAAAATATCAATATCCTAAAACAGTCTAATTGTGTTGTGTTTTCTCAGATATTGCCTATATTGTTAACAGGAGAGAGGGAGCGTAAGGCGTAGGGTTGTATTGTTTACCCTCCTCTGTTCCCCCCTTCCCTGCATACCAATCCGATATTGTCTGCGTTCTACACTGACATTCACTCCCACTCACAGGCTAGATTCTGGATTGAGCCAAATTCAGAGTTAACCACTGGCTTCCAAAGTTTGGAAAAACCATCCGAATCTCATGGTAACCTCTCTGTTTAAAAAAAGATGAATAATAAGGACTGGAAGAGGAGGAGGTAGGACGAAGAATAATGGGCCAAATTGTGGTGAGAGACAGCACCTAGTCTTTGTAGTTAGGAAAAAATAGGAATAACATGATTTTCTTGATTGTGGAGAAGCGGGCTGGTGAGAAGGTAGCCGGACACTTAACCCCTATCATTTGCACATGCAGCGAATGGCATAGGAAGTTCCTTGCAATTATTCTAACAAATTGTTTTGGAAAATATTGTTCAAAGGCTTGTTCGTGTCTGTCAGGAAACCTATTCCACGGTAATTTGGGGGATGTTTTACTTGTTTTTTTCCTCCTGTGTTTTGGCGTATCCCTGCGTCTCTCTGATCTTGTAATCCATACTAAAACCTTATATAGCGAAGCAGCATTATTATCACTACATTGCAGGGAGAGGACACAAGGACAGTTCCTTGCCTCGGGCCACCTCTGTGAGTTCACGGTGCAGGCAAAGATGATCGGTGTAGACCTTACCACTCCTGTTCATAGCCACCTGTGCCTATTCCACACGGATCTACAGTCTGTCTAAAATATGAATTGTGATTATACAGATCTAGGCTATTTAAAAAAGCCATAGTTACTTCTGACAAGTAGGACTGAGGGATCTCTTTGTCTTGTTTTCTCTAATGGTTGAACTGTCCCAGGTATAGCTTTACTTTCTGCATATGTGTGCTTTTTTTTAAAAAAAAAAATCAGTGTAAAAGTGCGTATTTTTGGAGCACATTGATATTTTTATGCATTTTGTATGCAATTCCTTCAACATATATATTTCTCTCAAGCACTTTTCCATATGGATGTCATTTTGTGCGCCGTTTCCCCAAATTGGATGCCTTTGAAGCCTTTTTCCCCCCACCAGAATTGGAGAACCAAACCAAAATGCACAGAAGTGTGAAAAACAAACAATAAGAAAAGCCTTTTCTAGTTTGAGGCGTGCAAATTAGGTTCCCCACATCCCTATGGGCAAATCTCTTCCTAGAGGTTCACAGTAGTCACAACCACTGTTTTTTTTTGAAAACGGAATAGTTAACTGTGAGAGAAACTCTGTTTAACATGTGCCCAAGCAGAAGTGGAAAGTAACAAGCCCTAACAGCTGAAAGAAAAGAAATAAAGACATTCTCATTATGCATGTCCCCACACAGCGATTACAGACTTCATAGTATTAGGTATACATTATTACTCCTGTTTAAAATGACCCTGAAGTTTATTACTACTCATTCTGCTTTCCACTTCTGCTATCCATTGTAGTTTAGCTCTGTATTTTTAAAAAAAACATTTATTTCAAACAACTGCAGAATGTGTCATCTTGAGGCACGGAGGACATTAAACCATTGCAACAATTAAAGCTGTGGAAGCTGAAGTCACTGCCTGCCAACCATATACTCAGTCATGTCTCTGATTTGATTATATGGCCGGATTGGTAGACTTAGCACCTCAGCCACCATGCACAAAGTTATTTTGGGCACGCCTGGTGTGAACCCTGCCAGCTCTGGTGCCTTCAAGGGGGGGGGAGGCTCCATTGTCCATCCAAGGACAACACTAAAAGCGACTCAGTAACAACAGGAATTATTGTAATGGGGATGGGGGAAGGGGTAAACAAACACTGAACAAGGAGTTGCGTTTGGCATAGTGACCTTCAATGCCCACAGGTACTTTTTAGAGTCCAAGAGTCCAGTTCAGTCTCTGCTATGGCTCCCTTTAATAGGTTGGCTGGGTGTGTCCATCCCCTTGTTGTCCTCTACAGGGAGGGTTTGCCTATCCACACCAAGGGCAATCATCACAGTCCTAGTTCTTCCTGGTTTTATCCTTTGGTTGGATGTTCCTGCTTCCTCCAGCACCCAGTGCTGGTTCCTCATTCTTTCAGTGGGCTAGGCTTTGCACTGCCAACATTTCTGCTCTTGGTATTCCCTTTCCTCAGTAACTGGGCTTCAGAAGAGGCTTCGGATTCTCTCAGCTTCTCCTTGGGGCTCCTTTAACTGCACAATGACCCTGGTCCAGAGATCTTCCTTACATACATACTCCCTGTTACCTGACTCTTCTGGCTCTTCTGAGGGATCTACCTCAGCCTCAAATCATCCAAGGAATCTCTTCATTCCCCCTCTTCTTCAACCTTACTCTATCTCTGTCTTCCCTTCCTCCAGGTTTCTCTCTCTTTGTGCCTCCAAATCCTTCTCTATATCCCCTAATTCCCATGGATCAGTTGCCACGCCTCCCCTAGGGGAATTTCCCTATACCTGGGTTCTCCACTGGCATCACCTTCCTGGGGACTAGAGTATGGGTTCTGGGTTCCCGACCTTTGGGTTCTCTGTCCCTAGTAACCTCAGACACCAGTTCTTCCCAGAGAGCAACACCCAGCTCCACTGAGGAGCTAGTAGTAACAAATTTCCCTGGCCCAGGTAGCCTGCCTGCCAGGGCCCCAGCGCTGGTGTTTTCCTCCTCACATCTAGTGAGATTTTAAAGCATTTTCATTCTGTTTTCATTCTTTCCAGCCCTCTGTTGTAATGAGCCATGTTTTGGACCAGGAAGTGGGAGAGGAGAGGGAGGAACTAGTAACCGCTCAGTGATGGAGCATATGCTTTCCATACTCATGGTTGTAGGTTGTGCTGGAAGTGCTGGAAGTTGCTGTCGGCAGTGTGGAGCAAGATAGCCCAGTGGTCGGACAAGGTCTATATTTTACCCCTACGTTGAATATTTCGAATTTGGGTACAAAAGGCACAGGTGATTCTTTCAGTTATAAGCACATCAGGGCAGCTGCTTTTCTAGTAATAAATACAAAAGCAGCAATCTGGAAAGGATCAAACTGTTTATAATGGGACGTCTCCGCCACTGAAACCAGCAAGCACCCGGCAAGATTGATGGCCCCACTAGTCAACTTTACGATTTGCAGATCCCTGCTGATTCTTATGGATTGGAGAATTTTCTCCACACTTCCATAAACCTTTTAGAATTTTCTCAACACATCCTTCAATGGCATCATCATTAGCATAGGCATCATCATTATCATCTATTTGTAGGTTGGTGTTTTTTTTTTTCCTGCAAGGTTGTTCCCAAGCATAACACAAGTACACCAGTAAATGTAGCAATTGCCGGTCGGTGATTACATAATAAAATATCAGTCTGTACAATATTGACTGAAGTGTGGGCAAACTGATCAAAAAAACCCTGTAAATTCGTTTTTAACAAGAGAGAAGGAATAAAAGATACCACTGTGCTTTGATTTGTGTTTTTCTTATAGGGTTTTATAAGTGAAGGAATAAACCAGAGGGAAGGAAAGAGGGTAAACCGATGTGAAGAAGGCTAGAGCACTTCTACCTTTATTTTATTTTTTGTTATAAGAGAAAATTTCAGCTGTGCAGCTTTCCTTACCCTGCCTTCTATACAACCATTAATAAGAAACAGCATATTTTTTTGTTGTCTTACCATGCTCCAGGTGGAAGGAGTACAAGGGGTATGTGTAATCCACATTCAGAAAGAAAGCCACTGAATACCATTTCTTAGGGGATGAGGAACCTACTGGCCTCCTAAGATTGTGGCCAACAAATCCCATCAGCCTGACTGCATGTGGTCAGTGGTAATGGATTGTGGAAATTGTACTCAAAACATCTGGAGGGCAAGAAATTGCCACCCGAATCCTCAATGCAAACTTAAGAATTCTTCTCTTTATGTCCTGGCCTTGGATTTCCCATTGGCATCTGAAAAACAGTGTTTTCTGGGGGAGGGCTATACTTCTCAGAGTCTACTAGCCAGAGTGTCCACTAACCATATACTTCCCTATCTGGAAGTTCCTGGTTGTTATGAACATAAAAAGTAGGTATTCTAAGCCCTGAACAGGATTATATAGGTGAAATTTTGAGTTGATCCAGCTGTTTTCTCATTTTCTTGTGAAAAACTGGGGCTCAACTTGCAGGTTGGGTTTAAAAGGGAATCCTTGGAAGAAGTTTAAAATTCCATCTCAGAGGGGAAAAATTCATGCTGCCAGCACTGAAGTGCCCACCACTGCAGGTAACAGTGAAAGCAACCCTTTGTTATAGGGGTAGCTAATTTTGTGTGTATGGCATGTCTGGCTGTGGAGCCAGAGGTTGGGAGTTCAATTTTGTACTGTGCCTTCTAGAAAGGGGCTAGACTCAATTCCAGTGATGCCTCGCAAGACAAATGACTCGCACAACGAAAAATTTGCAAGACGAAATTGTTTTGTGATTTTTGGTGACTCACAAAATTTTCAATGGCTGTACTTCGCAAGATGGATTTTTTCCTTTTTTGTTTTTGGTTTGTTTTAAATCGCACAGCCATTAGTACCATGCTTTGTAAGACAAAATTTTTGCAATACGACATGACTCGTGGAATGAATTAATTTTGCCTTGCGAGGCATCACTGTATCCATATGGTCCCTTCCAGCTCTGGAGTTTTAAGATCCCTAAATACCCGGCTAAAGGTGAATGCCTATTTTTAGTATGGCCAAAGGTTTCCCCATGAGCAATGGATTTTTTTTCCAAAAAAAACTTGCTTTTAAGTATCAGTTTCTCATGCCATCTTCTCACAGCCTGTTTTTCAAACTGCCCTCTTTGGTCATACTTTGGAGCAGGGGATTGGAGAGGAAGCTTGCTTTTTTGAGTAACACAAATCCTGCTTCTAAACGTGGACTTGGTTGTGCAGTTTGTTGGCTGGCTGCCCAACCACAGAACTCAAGCATTGGTGTTTTATGCAAGATTAAATTCTGTTCTGTCTCCAGGATAAAGCATGTGTCCTCCCCCCTCCCCACAGATAGATGGATATCACTTAAAGTAAGTGACTTCCCTTAGACTTCCCTTTGTATCTGTGCCAATACATATTGCGAAAAGGGTGCTAGCTTTGAATGGCTGCCCGCTACATACTATTAGATAACCTCTCATTCTTGCCCGCCCGCCTACACGTTAATTAAAGCAAACGCTGCTATCTTAACAAGATAACTACTTGTCAAAAAAAGAGAAAGACATTGAAAGAAAAGTAAAACATATCTTAAGCAAAAAAAAAAAAATCCCTCAACAGAACAACAATACCAAGATCTGTTCTAAAGAATTTAATTGGGTTATCACAATGAAGTAAGGAAAGAAGGATGGTTGTTGTTTAGGTGAAGAACCAACTACTGCCCACAGGAAAGGTGGAAAGCTAGAAACTTGAAATCGTAACTTGGAGGGACAAAATCTGGATCACTGAATTGATTCCATAGTGCAAACTACGTATCTTTATTGACCATGTCAATGGGTTGAGCAGGTATGATACTCAGTAAGTGGATGAGCCACTAACAGGCAAAATGTCGGTTCAGCTCCAGGTTTACATACTGCTGTTGTAATTGTTGTTAGTCCTTTGTATAAAGTTCACTCTGAACATTTTGTTCAATTTGAAATCTCACACAGTTTTCCCCTTCAAATAGAGGGAGTTCCAGGGGGAGGCATTATGGGAGCCCATGTTTTAGAACACAAATATTTTTAAACCACCCTTGCATACTTAAAAAAAACAATGGTACAAACCATCACTGAAAATTCAAGATGTGACTCCCAGCTAATTTCCTGGCTTGTCTGTGGCCAATTTATTTTTATTCCATCTCATTTCAACTTATTCAGTGGTCAAACTTTGTTTTCAGCCTTTATTTTTGTTTGAATTTTATTTTGTTATCTCAATTGCCATAATTGATTAAGGAAGTCTTCACTTAGAGTAATTATTTACTGATTTTGACTACCAGTTGACCCTAAATGAAGGCAGGAAGCATGTAGTCAACTGAAGATTTCTATAACCAGTTAAGGCAGTCAAGATAAATAAATACAATTTAAGAGAAAGATGAAGGGTGTAACCAATGTTTCTGCATTTAATAGTTTAAACAGAATAAATATAAAATAGCTGTAGATAAGCAGATTTTCTTTGGTAGGGTTTTTTTGAGGGGAGGAGGTGGCCCCTGGGCTGTTGGCCAAATTAGAATTCAGACCTTCATCTGGCCAAGATCACTCACCCATTATATTTCATTTGTATGGCACTTTCCTTCCATATAGCTTAAAGTGGCCTATATAGAGTTTGGAAGCTTGCTTTTAGACAGTAATTACATACTGTCACTTCTTAACAGGCTGAAATCCTGTTGCTTAACCTAGTCACAATTAGATTAGGCCAATTGAATCAATGGCCCTTACACAGGAGTTGAATCATCAAATCCCCTTGATTCAGTGGGCCTACTCTAGTTGCAACTTGCTAGGCTAAGCAAAAAATTTTCAACCATAGTCTTCAAAAAAGTAATGTATACTTAGTGCAATCACGTGTTATATTACTCTATTGTTTTACTTCTCATGCTTAAAAAAAAGACTTAAGAAAATGGTAGAACACCTCTAAAATGCCTTAAAATCATTTATTGTGTCTTTAACAGATAGTTAGAAAATGTAACTTGTTATTCCAATGGAGTTAACTTTGTTTCCATTAGTTGAATTACTTTTGGGAAATTATTTATGCTCTCTTTACAAACTTACTCTTCCTCATTATAGATAACTGCATTACTTGTGGCTTATTACTTCCAAGCTCTGTGCCTCTGCAAGGTTGGTTTGGAAATTCAGATTTTTCAAGCGTCAATAAAACTGAAGAGTATATCTATACTACACAGTTATAGTACAATTTAAATGCCGTGGCTCTATCCTGTGGAATACTGGGATTTATAGTTTTGTTATGTGCTCTAGTGCAGTTGCTAGAATTATAAGTGCCTCACCAAACTACAGATCCCAGGATTCCATAGGATGAAGCTAGGGCAGTTAAAGTAGAATCAAATCACAACTCTTATTCTCCTGGATAAATGTACAGATGGGAATTTATATACCTCCCAGCTTTCCTACCTCCTTATATTCACACAGTTCTCATGGATCACTGGGTATATCATGAAAAGACAAGTTTCACTGGAAAAGGCAACAATGTTGGGAAAAGTTGAGGGTAAAAGAGAGGGGGAAAGGAAGACAAAATAAAAGATACATTGATTTAATTAACGAACCCGTAGTCTTGAGTTTGCAAGTGCTGAGCACGTTTTGGGGAGGTTCTTAATTCATGGAGTGGTTAGAAGCAACTTGATATATTTGCGGCCTTTTTAAAACACAATGTGGAGGCCATCCGTGGGAACCTAGACCTCTCCTCTTTATCAGTAGATTGTGCCGAGATGTCCTACGCATCTCCTTGCCTAGCAGTCTCAACACAATTTCAGCCCGTGACATCAGCTGAGGTTGACAGGGTCCTCGATTGCTATAGGGCCTCCACCTCCTCACTAGACCCCTGCCAGGCCTGGCTCTTGAAAGCAGCCAGACCGTTAACACCTGAGTGTTAGGAGGCAGTCATTAAGCCAATTCAGAAAAAGCCCAACCTAGCAGCAGATGATGTTAACAACTACTGCCCAGTCACCAACATTCCCTTCATGGGCAAGCTAGTGGAGAGAGTGGTTCCCGATCAGCTTCCAGCTCTCCTGAAGGAAACCAATGCTTTTGATCCTGATTCAGGCCATGTCATGGCATGGAGACAGGATTGGTCGCCCTACAAGATGACCCTTTGAGGGAAGCCAACAAGGGGAAAACAGCCTTGTTGGTCCTTGTCAACCTTTAAGTGGCCTTTGATACAGTCGACTGCGGTATCCTCCTGGAGAGGCTCTCGGGGTTGGGGATCGGTGGTCAGGCCATACCCTGGCTCGTCCTTCCTGAAGTACCTCCCTGAGAGAGTATAGCTTGGTGAGATGCTGTCCATCTCATCAAACTGTACTCTCTCATGGCGGTACTACAGGTACAATTGAGAGAGATGCATGGACTCTCAATTGTGGGGTCCCGCAGGGGTCAATCATCTCCCCAGTGCTATTTAATATCTATATGAGGCTGCTGGGGGAGGTCATCAAGAGTTGTGGAGCTTTGTGTCACCAATATGTGGATGACAATCAGCACCATCTATCCTTCCACCCTTCCGCCGTGGATGTTGTCCTGTCCCTTGAGTGCAAAGGGGAGCCACTCTTTCCATAAAGGATGAGGTGCACAGTTTGGGCATACTTTTGGACCCAGCGCTGTCAAGGAAATCCCAGGTAGCATCTGTAGTCCGATCCACCTACTTCCACCTAAAGCGGATTTCCCAGCTGCATCCCGATCTTGACACTGGGTCCCTCACCAAACTGGTCCATGTGTTAGCAATCTCGAGATTAGACGACTGCAATGTCCTCTACGTGAGGCTGTCCTTGGAACTGCTACGGAGATTGCAGCAGGTCCAAGACGCGGCGGCCAGACTACTGAGTGGGGTTCGAAAATACCAACGTATCTCCCCCACCTTGATTGCTTTACCCTGGTTACCTGTTTGCTTCTGTTCCAGCTTCAAGGTGATGGTATTAACCTATAAGGCCCTTAATGGTTTGGAACCTTGATATCTAGCAAAGCACCTCCTTCCAATTAGGTCTGCCCGTCCAGTAAGATCGTCACAGGCACCGACCCCGAGAGAGGCCCGGAAAAGAGCCACCAGAAATCAGGCCTTCTCAGCGGTAGCTCCGCAACCGTGGAATATCCTCCCGCCCAAAGTTCACCTGGCAATTTAAAAAAAACATCTACTGAAAATCTGGTTATTCAGACAGGCCTTTCCAGATCAAACTACATCCTGATGCAATAGTGATTCCAATAATGTAATCTCTAATTTACCGCCATGTTTTCATGCTGTTTATTTTATTGTGTTTTATTATGTCTCCTATTGCATTTATGGCATTTTGTTTTGCACTTTTAAATTTATTGATGTTGTTAAATTTTGTGGTTCTATTGTTCTTACTGTTTGCTGCCAGACGGGTGAAACAAACAAACAAACAAACAAACAAACAAACAAACACACACACACACACACACACACACACACACACACACACATAACATTAGACCATGTATTTTGACCACAGTGGCTGAAATCGTTTTGCTGAACCAACATGTGCCCCTTCTCCAAGAGTCACGACTGGCACAGTTCATTTACTGGGGAGGCTCTAACCAAAAGTTATGATTAGGCTTATCCTTACCACCAGGTTTTTGGCGAGCATCTTTAGAGATACATATTTTGAAAGAAAACACATTTAGAAAGATTTTGAATCCATTTTTATTCATGTAGTATAAATTCTATATGCATTAATCGGATTGAATACATGCAGATTATGAATTAATGCACATATAGTGGCATGGAATGCAAACAGACAGATTGGTCCTTCCATGGTATCATATCTGAGAGAAAGTTAGACCCAGCTGGTTCAAGTAAAGTTGCTGTGCCTTTGTGCCCATGGAAAATAGCCCTGTTCCCCAAGTTCTAGTAATTGTAACACCAGATTTCCAGCAGAGGCCAGTCTGTTTGAAGACCAGAGGTGAAAACCTAAGAAGAATAAATATGATAACACACTGGAGCCATTCATAACTGGACACTATTAGGACAGTGTTCTAGGACCAAAACTGCAGGAATATTGTCCTTTCGGTCCTCTTTTGTAAATGCATGCATTGTCCCAGGAACACATTGTGTGTTGTCTTATTGTATCGTCTTATGTCTGTTTATTTAGATTACTGTCCTTGGACTAAAACTCTCAGAAGCCTTCATCACCAGCTGTGCTGATGAGGATTTCTGGGGGTTGTAGTCCAAAAACATCTGGGGATCTGAGGTTGGTAAGCACTGGTCTAGATCATGGGTACGCAAATGTAGATCACCAGCACCCCTTCCTGAGTCCCCACACCCAAAATATATTCTAATTTTTTGGGGAAAGGGGGGGTCAAAAAGGCATGGTAAACATATTTTAGCTAGCTAGCTAGCTAGCTTGAGTGACTGATTGACTGATTGATTGATGATTGATTCTATGGGGCATGCAGACAATTTTGTCATGTTCTGAAAGTACTCCAGCACCTGGTCTCACATACACTCTCTTCAAAATGTTACTTGATGTTGGGGATCATGCAGTGGATACAGCCTTCCAGGGCTGAAGTCCGGAGATATTCATCCCTCAAAACATCTGAGCTAAATGGACAAATGATCAAACTTGCCATTAAGACATATTCCTACTTAGTCCTATGGAACTCTGTAAGATTTACCTCTAAGTAAACATGAATGCAATTGAAACATAAATTAATTTTCAGTTGAGTGGTTTTTAGCTGAACTGCTTCTGTTGTTTTTATTGTTGATGGTGAATTTTTGATTATATTTTGCGTTGTTTTGTTATATTGTTTACCTGAACATATTGTAAGCCACCTTGTAAGTGTATTTTTGATTACATTTTAATTTGTTTTGTTATTCTGTTTATCTAAATATATTGTAAACTACCATTTGCCTAGAAATGTGGGATGCAATTTTTAATAGAACTGAATGAATAAGGCTTCAACCCTAGGATCAGTTGTATTCAATGGTACTTTTGAGAACGGTGTATAGAATTGTAGTGCAAGTTAGATGCAGCCCTAGTTCAGGATCAACTCCAGGTTATAGTCCTGCAAATCTCTATTTTGTGTCATTTCTTCCTTAATCTGCATAAATAGATTGGTACAGGTACCAACATCTTCATGAAAAAAATCATATTTGAATACCTATCTTTGAACATATTTTCTCTAGGGGTGGAAATCAAGAAGACCAGGTTTAAATAGGAGATGCTTTGTCACATAATCCATCGTAGTACTATGAAATCTCCAGAGTTTATAAGAAGTTAATTTCTTTGATTACTCCTCCTTGCCCATTTGGCTTGAGGGATTATGAGAGTTGTAATCCAAGAGGTAACATCTACAAAGTTTGGGTATTTTGCAACCACAATAGTAGTAACAATCACCAATTTAAAAGGCAATCACACAAAGACATGGGCAAGGCTGTGAACATTCTTGGCCTTGTTGGCTGTCTGTTACCAAGAAAATCAGAGTGGCATGCCTCGGAATGCCAGTTACTGTACTGGGGAACAGGAGCAGGTGGCCTAAGGTGTGCCAGACCTTATTGTGGGCTTTCTAGAGGCACCTAGTTGCACACTTTGGGAAACAGGAGCCCAACTCTAGATTCAAGTCCAATCCACAGTTGACTCAGTTGCTAAATGTTGGGTGAGCATTTAAGTAGCACAGGCATCCTTCAGTCTCAAGAGACTATGGTTGAAATACTTCAGTTAGGGCTAAATGGATTCCGGTCACAGCATCGGGGCAG